>NW_019103046.1:95176-226106 GCF_001856785.1 Myzus persicae | reverse complement strand
GGGGGGGGAGCGAGCAAACGGAAAACAAACAAAATATTCAGACCGCGAGTGTTTACGCGCACGTTCGTGATTTATTACCGTTTATACGCGAGTGTGATTTTTGGTTGTTGTTATTAAAAAAACGAAATCGGACGGCACACTACGGGCGACAATATCAAAATAATAATGTGTATAATAAAAACTTGGGCGGGCGTCGGCGGACGAACGTTCTTAAATATATTAAACGCAGACAAACGAAGCAATACGCCTACGCCGTCGTATTTTTTTTAATTTTCTTTTGCCTCATTTCGTTTGCCAGTCCGACTTGGAAATACGATAAACCCTGCAACCGTTCGGGGCCTCCGCCGCAGTGCGCGGAAAACAATACGACGGACTACAATGGTAATATAATATTGTACTTTTGCGACGGCGGCGGTTAATGTCATTAACGATTGTTAAATTTTTTATATACCTCATCCCTTTATATATATATATATATTTGTGCGCGTCGTGTGTGATTAACGAAAACGTTTCGTACACTCGCCGCGGGGTCAATCGAAGATTTGTAGACCTCACGAAATCGACGAAAGACATATATGTATTATATTATTATAACGCACGTCGCACACGCAACCGTTTTAGGACACGACACAACACGACCGAGTGCGTTAACTTCTGTTGGGAGTATCTGTATAGCAGTGACTACCATGCATCATGTTCTTCACGAATACGCACATCATCTTTACACATTATAAATAAATACATTATCTATATAGAGACAGAGAGAGATCCGAACTGTATATTATGGACAATGCTATACGGTGAATCATCATGAATACAATTTTTCTCGGTATCGGTTCAATATGCTATCTACCAGTGTTTTTTTTTTTTTGTTCGGTAAGACATTATATTTTATTATATTATTATGTGCTCCTACATTATACCCATTATTATACAATTATAAATGCATTTAAAGGAAACAATAATAATTACTCGTAGCTGAGTGATCGCTTTTGAAATAAATTTATATATAATAATTCTTTATAATAAATATGACGAAAACGTTATAGAATATAAATAAAACTAAATATTTTTATTGGTTTGCTGGTTTTGGGTATTATACGTCATAATAATTAGCTTCGTAATATAAGCCCCGTTGCTCCGAAAAAATTGTTTATGTTCTGGATTAAGAAATGCCACAGCACTGCTAACCAAAATAATTCAACATCTTTGTTTAATAACGAATTTTTCTTTGTTTCCAAAAAGATTTTATTTTTATTTTGAGTATTCGATTTAAGGATCAAAGTCAAGTAGGTAATATGATACGTATAATATTCACCTATATATAGCGTAAATCTTGATCACACTCCGTTCCGGATAACTGCAATAAAAATAGCACTATCTTTTTTATATCAACTATACCCATAAATATTATACTGTTATACGAATATTTAATATCGAAGTTGTAAAACATTACAAATTATAACGCGAGCCAAAAATTGTTGGTCACCATTATATTCTACGATTACCGGCTGGACAGATAAAATACCGACTAAAAATACATAAACGCTGAAAACTACAGTTAATTAAAACGTCATCCAATGTGTGTGCGATGCAAATGGCATTTAGGGAAGATGGAATAATTTTCAAATTGTCTGCAAACGGTTTAAAGTGAAGTTTGGTCCACAAATTACAATTGATTTCCTAAATCCTAAGTGAAAAACTTAAGTTGGCTTGCAAATCAATTATCTGAGTTCGTTAACTGTGTAATACTTTTTAATTTTTACGAATTCTTCAATTTTTTGTGACTATAATATTCGTGTTCCCCGCCCCATTAATTTACTGTTACATTTGATTAATTTTCTCTCAGATTTAGCAGTAAATTAAGGTGGGCGATGGGCAAACTTAATTATGAAACAATATACATTATGCTGATAAGTCGGACCCACATTAATGTTTTAGTGTTACAAAAACATTTTATACTGTTATTAAGCGTAAAACAGTGGAAGTGGAAAAAAATAAAAAAAATACAAACACGCCATACCGCAGTTACACATTTCACGTGAAAACAGTACAATATAATACTATATAACATAATAGGCGATGTATAATAATATTATTATAGATTGACTATTGATAAAGGAACGAGCGTGAGCGATGGGGACCTAAGATATTAAATATAACGACCGCGCGTAATACAGTATTTTGCGCATATCGTGTTGAACAGTCGCGAACGGACACACACACACCCACCCACACACACACACACACACACACACACACACACACAATTAATGGTTGAACTAAAACACGATACACATTATATCGTATAGGTATTGCGCGGAGCACAGCAAGAAAATATTGAACTGAAATATGTGCACGTCGTGTTTGCGTATAAACTGTGCACATACGCTCATAAATATTGATCTGTTTACGTACGTATCATACTGTATATTATGCACGTGTGAGCGTGTGTGTGTGTGTGTACAATATACGACTGAACGGAATTCGAACAGAACCGATTTAAGAAAACATTTCGTATACATATTATTATTATTATTATTTCACGCGGCGGCACTTGAAGAAAAATACGGTGTGAATAACACGTTATAGTGTTTTTTCGATTATTTTATGCACACGCATTACAAACGGCTACCCATATAATAATACGATAAACCGCCGTCGAAAATTATTATTGTTATCGTTATTATTAGGCGGCGGTGGTGTATAAAAACATTATGATATTATTATGGTTCGATGTTGTATATTATTATGTGTTCAGCGAACGTACCTACCTATTCATTTATTTCGTTTTGACGACGAACAAAATTGTTTCCGATCGATTTATCATTTTCTCGAATTAAGGAACGTTTTTTTTCCCTCTCCGAAAATTACCGCCAAAGAGAATTCAAATTAATCCCGCGCCGGTAATGATCCCGTGTAAATCCTTGGGATTATATTTTCCAAGCAGCCGATCAATTTTTTTTTTTCATTTAGAAAAAAGCCAAGTTAAGATTTTTTTCTTTAGGATCACGGATCAACTTTAACGAGTATTTCGGATAATTTAAAATACCACGCTATTATGCAGGGGTGGGGGGGGGCATAATATTTGAAAACGTAGGTATTAACTCTACATATATACCTACCTAATCATTATTCAAAATAATAAAACGCGGTTATTTATACGATGATGACAGAAAACCGCATTTCCCACGGCTGCGCATACTGAATGAATTGATTACGTTTTGTTATTTAAAGTTCCTATTTTGACAAAGTTATAGGCACAGCAGTACAGCACATTAATCCTAACCGAATTAAGTCGGAGTGGAACTGTAAAATCTATTAAATTAATTGCCTCCGGTTCTCGTAGAATCTTACATAATCCTTTCGGGTAAAATGGAGCACATATATTTGTTTTTATTTTTGTAGCAGGTATATAGTTATATATGTACATTGTACAACTAACTATAATCCCATTCAATTCATCTCACTAGCAACTCACCTATCGTAGGCCGAATGGCGTTTTAAAAATCGTTACCACGAAAAGGTTATTTCTGCTTTAAATATATTTGAATTTAAATTTAAATATGCACTCATCGTGTGTATTGCGAATATTTCTGTGGAGGATCTGTTTTATTCCGAGCCCATCATTATATATTTAATATTACTATATTATAGGTATAGGCAGGGTCCAAAATAATAACGTCCAATTTATTTAACTTTCAGACGTTAACATCAAACGCGGATAATATATAGTAGTTTCATACATCATCATATTACCTAGGTAGGCACCTGACAAAAACGGACCATGTCACTGATACGCAATTAGGTAGCGATGACTCGTTTTACCGATGAATATACCTATATATATATATATATATATATAAGGGTACCTAATAGGTTTTATCGACGGTCGCTGTTGTTTTAGTGGTTTCGTTCACACACGATTTTCATAACTTTCCACGCAGTAAACGAAATTCGAACTCGACGACAGCTCATATATAATGGACAACGGAGGTTCGTGTCGGCAAAATCGACTTTTATATTTCGTGTAATTACGTATGACGCGTCCGTTCATGATATATATTATTATTATTATGAGCGTGACAGTGGCGCCGGACCCTAAACGGCCGACGGGATTTTAAAACGCATCTTCGGTGCCGCCGCTTGTTTTTCTCCAAATGCGAAATATAATAATCGATTGACCACGACGGCACCATAATAGCGAAGTACAAAGAAAATAGGATTTCATTCTTTAAGAGGATCGCCGTCCATTAAATATGAGGGGAAAAAAACGAAGAAAAGGAACGCCTCTCGGAAATTAGGTTCGCTTACAGTGCGTTTTTAGT
Organism: Myzus persicae; assembly: GCF_001856785.1. Lineage (NCBI taxonomy): Eukaryota > Metazoa > Arthropoda > Insecta > Hemiptera > Aphididae > Myzus > Myzus persicae. Next base: position 221,778 of record NW_019103046.1, on the reverse strand, counting down.
CGGTATAAGAAGGATTTTTGGAATCACGAAGGTACCGGAGCGCAGTTGTAGGTACGCAGCACACCACAATACATACAATATTAATAATAATATTAATATGATATATAATCATAAAATAACGATTTACACATAATGTAAGAGACGATGCATTAGTAAAAATAAGCACGTGTACACACAAAGATACGTATTTCACTCTTTGTTAGCAGTACGATCATCGTTGGGTAATTTTGTCGAAATTTCGTAAGTACATAAAAGGTTAGAGTAAATCGCCATGTATTTCCTAGGAAATCCAAAGAACGATCCAGCAAATACAATCCGGATACAATAATAATATATATTAGTAAACTTCGACGAATCGTTTCGGATGTATTATAATAGCGGAACCCTATTTTTCTTTTAGCTACGCTTATCTACCTGTAAATATTTTACTGCAGTCAATTTAAATAAATATATGTATCTGTTGGTCTTACTATACATTATATTGTTATTGATTCAAACGAGGAAAAAATACGTAACACAAATGGGGAAAAAACACACACAAAGGGTCGGGTCGATACGATTAATATTATCGTTGTTACATCATATTGATATAATACATAACTCTGCTGATGTATGTTCGCTGTATCTACGTGCATGTGAGCATCGTAATACAAATATTTTTATTGTAATTTATATTTTTCTATTTCCCATCGATTCGTCCGATTACGTAGGGAAATTTAGGATAAACAAAACATTTACAGCGGGGACAGATAATATACTATATTCTATACATCTAACTACATACGCCTGTGAACAGTACAATATGAATCGCACGTAGCTATACGCAACCACTAAACAACTATATAGTATAATTACAGTGACATATACGTAAATATAATGTATGATGATTATTTTGTATGTATCTCTAGCGTGTTTGAAAAAAAAATTGCAGCTTGTACAAAAAATACGACGACATTATGGGTAATTACATTGGCTATAGCATTATTATAATATATATACATAATATATACGTGTGCGATTTCAATGAGTCACCTCAAAACAATAAAATTTGTCAGTATTTTCGAACGGCAGACAATACCCATCGCTATATACTTATATATTATATCAAATTATGTACAATACACATATTATTATAATAATATGCCGGTATAAGCCTAACGCCACAACACAAAATTGTATCATAAACCAATATATGAACGACAGACGAATTTACAATGTATTTAAGCACATGGAAATTAATCGCCTTTGCGCGGCGAGTAATTCCAAAATTGTATAATCGGCGGAGACTGCCGGGAGATCGACTTTTACCATAATGGACACTCATCAAACGAAAAAGACCCGACGGCGAGTACATAATGATATTATACATAGAGCGGCGAATACACTCTGCAGATGTCATTATAAATCGTTATAATTAATATTACAGAGTATATGATACGAGTGTGAGTCCACGCCGCTGCCGCCGACTTGTCTCGACTCGAAGACGACACTTTATACATATTTATAACAAACGCACATGATATTATTACTATTATTATCATTATTATTATTATTGAACGATTCGCCTACGAACAGCTACGTGCGTGGTTTTCGTTGTCCAGATGACGTCCCAGACGGCGAAATATTCGATATAGACGCAGTATTTTATCCACTCTATGATAGTATATATGATATTAATATACGATGGTACCTTTGTGCTTCCTATGATATTGTATCAAACGACGGCAAAAGTGTGTAATCTCGACAGCATTCAAGCGAATGTCCGTCCGACCGGAAACGCTGGGACTGTGTTCTTGGACGTAAAATTAACGAGCACCATTATGAAGAAGATAAAGAAATAAACTTCCGTCGCCCTGTTATTAATACGAGCTCGTAAAACTAGCAAAAGACAATGTATATAATATACAATACATACACATAGGTCGGTATATATATAGGTACATATACACATGTATTACATAATTATTTTTGAACAATTATTTTACAAAGCGTATAAAGTTATATATACGTATGTCCACATTTTCAATCGATTTTTCGTCGTTAATATCAAGACACGTATAATATGCCCCCGTGCGATTCATATTATATAATATTATATCTGACAATTGGCGGTAAACATGACATTCGACTTTTTGAAATTGTCTACTGTAGTGCATCGAGTGCACGCGTTGATCGAATCGAAAATGTTTTAAAGTCGGTAACAGTCGGCCAAAATCAACGACTACCCGTACATAAAACCTCGCCAAAACTATTTTCGGTCGTGACTTTTTGAATTCATGTTTTTGTTAGACACGAAAAAAATCAATTAAAACCGAAAAAAAAACAAATAAATAATTTATGTGAGTATCTACTGTTTAAAAAATAAATCCCGTCGATTTCGAACATTTATAAACTTCAATTTGTGCTAGGTATACCTTATTTATTTATTATTTATATAGCATAATGAATACGTGCATGCAGGGGGACTGCACATATATTATACTAATTTCAATAGATATTTATAAAATAAAGTTCCAAGAACAAAGGTATTATTTTAAGTATTGTTAAGAACTAAACATTTATTTTTTCAACGGTATAAAATTATCAATAAGGAAAACCGACCTTTTTTCATCGCAACGACAATAAATACACGTAATAAAGGTTATATTGCAAAGGTCCGGGGTACCTTGTATTTGCATTTTTTTTTTGTGGTGATTATAGGATATTTTATAGGTAACATAATATACATTTATCTTGTTAGATGGTGAAATTAAATACAATATAAGTACTTAGAAGTTTGACTTAGCATATTTTGGTATATTATTATTGGTATTTATCACATTTTACAAAAACGGCATCATATTCGGAATTTCCCAGAGTTCACAGTTTTTACAACTATAATTTTAACTGTACGTACCTATATCATAAAGAATATTTTTTCGGTAATTTTAACTGCATATTTCGATCCTATTAGTGCGTAATAAGACTAAAGTTTCACCAGAACTGGGGTTATTGTATTATCTCTCGATCTTAGCTCATTCAAAAATCGAGAAGATTATAATTATAAATCATTGGAAAATAATTTAACAATAGGCGCGGGAGATTGAGTGGGCTGTACGACGAAAATATATTGGTCAGAAAATATTCCTTAAGTCACTTTACAATTTGAGGTTCATTTTTAGGAAGCAAACAACTGTATTGATATATTTCAGTTTAAATATTAAATGTTTTCGTAAATATTAATAACAAGTTATAAAGCTGTTTGGCGTTTATAAATTTAGGTTAGGTATATTAGGCTATAGGTTATCAATAACTTACCGGAGTCAACATTTTTGGGGAACTAGTTTTGACAATTTTTCTAATTCGAAATAAATAAATAACATATCTCAGTATTTGAACGTACTGAAATAATAGGATGGATGCGATCAATGAATGCGTATAGATACCTATTTAACTTGTCGAACAATACATTTTTCATTCACCTAACATATTAATTAATTACCTATTACGTAATCATCCAGACGTCCAAAAACAGATAAATTATAGTTAGTAACTATATCGTATTTTCACTGTGCATAGAATAAATAGCCACGAAAAACAAAACATTCTAAAGAAGAAATCGATCGAGGACTTAAGTTCAAGGCTATCCGCGCAATGGTAATAAACTATTTCGTTATATTTAACTCTTTATACATTACCAAACCTGCACCTATATAGCTTTCGGAATTGTTTTCATGCATCCTTATATGATATATTTTTGTTAATACAAAAACTATAATTTATCATCAAGAAAAAACATATACAATTTGACATGTTTGTCTCTTTCCAAATTGCCATTGTTCTGCGGATGTACTTAATATACAATCGTCCAAAAGTTTGCAACGTATATTTTATTTCAGCAAAAATTATTACTGGCAACTTGGCGAATTCTGCTTTCATTAAATTGTATTTAAAACATAAACACCCACAGACTACAGCAATTTATGCTTACACTATTTACTATTCCATTATAACCGAAAGAAATAATTTTCGAATAACGATCGAGCAATATATACGACATACGTATATTATATAAACGTTCATTATGTTTTAATAGCTGGTGGATATGATTCGTTAACTAAGGGCATAAAAAAAAGGTTAAAAACCATTATAGCTCCAGTACAGATAATAACCTATTCCAACATAGTCCAATAACATTTTTAAAATTATAAATCGCTTATAACATATACTGAGAAACACGCTTTAGAAACCATTTGTATAGATTTCAATATTCAAAAACATAAAATCGGTACGGTATTATACATCGATTAAAACGTACGTTACTTTCCGCATCAATAGTTTATTGAGGTATAATTTATGTTTACTATACGTCGTAATATAATAATAATAATACAACTTCACTGAAATGCCCAAAATCCGTTCCATTTTATCCAACAGGGATTACTATAGTAAAACGTTTACGAATAAAATAAATACATATATATATATATATATATATATATATACACATAGGTAATACAATTATTTAGGCACATCTCACGATATATACATAATAGGTACACACACATTTTATCGTGAGTACCTACGCGTATACAATTGTTTTACATAATATAATACATAACAAATTCCTCAATATATACCTATGCGATATTGCGATGTATATATTTATAATTCTACACACACACAAACATACATATTATAATAATAACACAAAATCGAAATCAATCGATTTGTAAGCGGCGCGAGTGGAGTTTAAAATCGTTATTTTTTTTATTATTACATGTACGCAGGATATTATTACCTAAATATGTTGCACATACGCGCACATACATCCGTGTACAAACATATTAATTAAAAATGTATCCGTGTCAAACGATTTACATATTATTAATTATTATAACACACACACACACACACACACACACACACACACACACACACACACACACACACATAGGTATAATTTATATATGTGTGTGTGTGTATGTAGGCGCGAACTCTAGAACTGTAGACGATGAAAACAAGGTGTAAAAGAGCGGATATGCGATTTCCAATTGAAAAACTGGTCGTTTTTCCTGCACTAAATGTATACACATATTATTGTTACATTGTGTGCGTACACTTAATAATATGCAGTAAGCAACGACGACGACTCGACGTCTACACAATACGTTTTATATTCAAGACAATTACGCATATCCTGTTTTAGTCGAGCAAAACAAACGCCGCACGCACTGTTATTATTATACTTAGATACTGTTACTGTACGACACACAAACCGTGTGTATACATATATACGTATATATACTGCGTCGTGCGATTTAATAACTCCATTAAGCGAGCGAGTTTCATTACCACAGCCTACTCTGTACGGTATATGACGCGGCTTTTTTTTTTGTTATACAACTGCAAAATATTATTATTTTATTATATAATATTATGATGGTGTGCACTGTGGGATGAAGCGCATGGTTTCAGAGAATATCGTATAATGCGTTTAAAAGTGCTCCTCTCGTCCACAAAAAAAAAAATAATAATAATAAAATAAGAATTTTCATTAATTATTAAAAATCAGCATCGTAAAAATGTTTTCGTGCCCCCTCCGTGCACAGATTCCGGATCCGCCCTTGTACATCGGGTATGAATTTCAGGTGTATATATATATATATATATGTATATTCGTTCGACGAGCAGAACCAGGTTATGGGTAAGCTTTATCGCCTATAATACATAATATAATCCGAGGTGCTGCTCGAGCGTGACCCATACCCTCATCGTGCGTATATATGATTATGCGATGGTTCGCCTTTCTAGAGGTTGTTTCGGGAATATTATACCACGAACAAATTGTTTAGAACGACCTATATAAATAATAAAGAAATGAATGCGAGCTGTATATCTATTATTTTTGTGATTGAACTACACACATAATATAAGACGCCGAAGCGTGTTATATAGCGGCTTGGGAACCATATATTACTATAGTTAGATTTATAATATTCGCCTCGGTCAGTCATCATTTCGATCGCATCGTCGCGTAAAACTGTGCAAAGCCTCAATTGTATTTTGTATGGGTATTATGTCCAATCCAATTTCCAACAGTCCGATTCTTTAATAATAAAAAAAAACAAGGACTCATAAAATACAAGACTAAGTTATCGCATTCAACGTTTAGCCAGTCGATAAATACGCGTACGTAAGTACTTATACGTGCGCGTCGGTCGCGGTCGAATGGTAAAAAAAAAATAAAAATGTTCGAGCAAGGGCGAAAAAAGGTCGCGCACGAACATCCGCGGTAGCAATAGGTAACTATATATAGAATAACAAATTAATTGAGCTATTAATCGATTTCGAACCGGTCTCGCCACGGTGGCCGGCTGAGATTTGCGCGGTTTGTGTCGTTTTTGAGAATCATTTTTACTAATATTTATTTGGTACAGAAAATAATGAATACAAAAGACTGCAATTGTTATTGTAAACATTAAAACAAATCTACTAGATGAAATACGATGTTTAAAACATTTGCTAAAAAAAGTTTGATTAAACAAAATATAATTATAGCTATATATACATTTACATGTTATATTATAGGGCCCCATCACACATAAAAAAAATATCTGGGTGTATAATAAATGATAATAATTTAAAAAAATGTCTATAAACGTCCCACGAGAATCAGTTATTACAAAAACAATGGTCGTCGGAAATCGTTTTTAGTATTTTGTGTACACAATATAGGTACCTATATATCACGTGCAACAGAGTTTAAAAAAAAATATCTATATATGTTTTGAATATATTATTTTAAAGCTTTTTACGCGCGTTGCAGTATGCTGTTAAAATTGTTAAATGTTTTACACAGGCCACACTGATAAGCAACATACGTAAATACTTGTGCACATATATATATAAATATAGGAGTAGGTACATGTATAATTGTACGGCGTATTACGTATATATTATCATGTACTCGCGCTTTTTATACTATTTTTTATATATATACTTCCTTAGTCCTTATATTATTCGCGCTCAAAACACGACATTCCGCCGAGACGATGACATTGACGTTTTTATTACGTCATATTATAATAACGCGACAAAACCGTCAGATATACATAAATATAAACTGAACGTAAATCGATTGAAAGAATTTTTTTTCTCTCACGCCGAAAATGCGCAAACACCATCGTATATGTAATATTATTATACACTTTTAAGGTGCAAAGAGTGGCCTGCAATATATTTCCACGGCGACACGACGAGGACACTTCCCGTTCATATATATTTTATAACGTGTACGTAATGTGTAGGTACGACGACGACGACGATAATAATAACGCAATAATAAGTCAACATTATGCGGATATATATAATATAAATATATATATATATAGAATAGGTACCTACCCGGTTAGCAGCGTACGGGCAATACAGATAACCCAATAACCAGGTGTTTGTTCGCGTGTTCGGTGAAAAAAAAGTTGGCGAGCTCTGTTATGCGTATATATAACTGCACACCCACACGTGCAAGCGAAGGAGGAAATCAATAGGGACTAACCGCGGCGATCGAGAGAAGTAAGTACAAATGAAAATAAATTCAAAACATATATCTATACGAATATACCTAATAAAAATAATAATAATATTATAATATAGAACTGATAACAAAGCGTGTGCGTGCAAGGACGTCATGGAGAGATATACATAATATAATATATATCATAATTTATAATACTGTATATATGATCATTTTTACCGAAGTTGCTGCAGGCGTTGCTATGGGTATACATAAAATATCATCGGCCTACGATGATCTCTGACCCGACGAACGGGCACCTGCGATGCGAGTTTTCGACTTTTTTTTTATTCCTTCGTATTATATTTTACGCAACGCGTCCACGTCAGATTGGTCTGAAACGGTTTTTTATTCGTTCCGAACGTTTTACTATTATATCACAGTCGAAATAAAACAAAAGCGATTGATCGGCAAACGACCGTTTGCCCAAGATCGAGAACCCGTTATCGGGTGAGATATTATAATAGACTAAATGATAAAGATGATATTTTAGTGAGTGTGTGTATGTGTGTGTGTGGTGTTCGATATGATTGGTGATTAAACATTGTTATTATAGATTTTATATTATAAGCGCAACGGGGATCCAGCTGCCATTGTTTCCAAGAGTAACGGTTCAAAACGTTTCGTGTTAGGGACTATAATGTAGTATTATTTATTGCCATACTAATGCGAGCACGTGAAACGTATATTTTTTGACAGATAAAGAGAAAAATTATATAATATTATAGTTAAAGAAAAACATCGAATCACGAATAAAAAAAATACCCACACTGCAGCCACATAAATTACAGGTAAAATGTACAGTTGGGTACCTATAAGTGCAACCGATTCCGCACGATTTAACTTTTTGTGTAGAAATCCAATTCCACGTATTTCCCGCTTATAAACACGATGACATGTCATTTCCCCCTAAATTAACACGATTCAACGAGAGAATCACTGCAACGTTTTCGATTGTCAATTGGAAGGTAATTCAACTATATATTGATGGATGCATTATCATTATGAATGCGCTCACAAATCACAGTAATTAATTATAATATAGTTTAACAAATAATAATAATACAAATAAAAAAACATATTAGGTATGTTCTCAATAAATTAGGCCCTCAACACCTGCGTTTTCAACGAAAAAATCGAGCAAAATAATAAAATGAATTCCGTTGATATTTGATAACTATATATAGTTCGAAAATAATAACTATATACACAGTACACACCGCCGCACTACCGACCAGTTGTGTGCCGATCGAATTCAGATGTATGTACATTGTACATAATATCATTGCAGATTGAACACCAATATGATATGCTATTAAAGAAACTACGAGATCGCGCATACCTGTTCAAAGTTTAATTACAAGCAGATGAAATTGTAATCGGAATCATGCATGTAGACGTCGTCACATATTCACGTGGAGTCGTGTATGCGATAACTATCATATGCAGAATCCCGAGTTACTAGTTTAATTAATTTTTAACAAAATTATTCTTCGAGGATTCAATATTTCAACAGTCATTCACTCAGCGTTTTCCTATAATATAGGCGCGCAAATTCGAATATCACAGTCCACCCCTTCGGCGGATTTCACAGTTGACCCTTTTCACTGGAGTTGCGTATATGTTTGCAAACAAATATAATGCATGTATATATAGGTGTGCGTCTCGTTATACGCAGGTACATATTCAAAAACACACAGTCTGCAATATTATTATATAAGAACGAAATAAAAATTCAAAACAATAAAACCAAGTTCGGTCAACTGAAATGATTTAGTTTTTGTTTATAATTTCGCGAACGAGCAATTATGCGCGCATAAAACACAACGAGAACCCTTAAAAGCAATCCCTTTCACAAAAAACAAATAAAATAACAAGATCCACTAAATGTACGTGTGCACGCAGGCACACGTCGGCGTTTTCGTTACATTCAAAGTATACAATATATATAGTTATATAATAATACGCAAATTGTTTATTTGCGAGGTACGATATATTATTATAAAGATGAGAAACAAATTTATCGCAATTGACACCGTCAATGAATTGTTTCCGTGTGTCGTTCATTAGTTTAGATCAGTTGAGTGTATACAGAATAGGTATAGATGCAATGTATTTAACCCAACACAAAAGGCAGGTCCCAATTAGACGGATGTCGAATCGTAGGCCCCATACTGCCTTATATAGTGATAATAATATATTATAAATTACATGTCTATTTCCAAATCGGATAATTAAATAAGCTCTTATAGCTCTAGAAATAGCTATTTTTTCAATAGCTCAGCAAGTGGTTTGTGGGTGCTTTTTATGTCATTTTATCATTGAAATTATATCCGATACCTAATATACTACCAAAGGTGTGTGCGATAAAATAGTTTATTTCCTTTACAAACAAATATTAAAAAAAAGTAAGTGTTATTCTTAAGCTGCGCAAGTTTTTAATTTAAGCCAAAATAACTACCTATATGAATATAATTCAAATATCTATGTGACTTTCAAGTTGTTCCAATAGTAAACGGCTCATATGAAATGGTGATTAGTGATTACTATTGAATATTACATTTTCATTTTAATAGCCGAATCCGTGTTAAAACGAATAAAAACTTTTATTAATCATATAGAATTAAGAAAAGGCTTAAGAAAACTATATTATATAGATAATACATAAACACAGTAATATATCGTTCATGATATTTTGTTTATAGGAGTAATAGTAGGTAAATGAACCACATTTTGTTAGGTTAACGACCTAAATGCGAAAAGAAAAATCAAGAAACCTTGAATTTTATATTACATAATTTATAATGTAGCTAATTAAATAATTGATGTTAATTTGTTTCGACCTATAAATATATGCAAACCATCACATGGTTTTAAAGTTTGCATAATTGATAATAAATGCTGAGATATCAATAAATTCACATTTGAAAATTAAGATTTAACAGATTAATAACTTATTAAAATGAATGCCCAATTATTTAATCAGCGACTTTTTCATCCTTCTCGTTGCTAACTCATCAGTAACTGTATACTGCCCATTTTGTGTAGAAAACGACAGAATTGATAACAATGATTTGGCATTGCAAAACATTGTTTTTAATTTATCTGTAACCGTCGAATGTTGATATTAATATTATAATAATATATTATATTGTCGACATAGCTGCAAAATAAAATATGTGCAAGCGATCACATTTCTAGGAGGACGAGGGAAGTCACGTGTTACATACGGGTCATATGCGCAGCATACAAAGAGGAAAATTAAAAAAACAACAATAGCCGTCACATTGTTCATACTCGCGAATTACCCTCTATATCTGAGAACATCTCGAAGATAGTTACGGAAGACAAATGTATATAATTGTCATCTACACAATGAAAAAATTCGATCGGACACGTACTTGAATGGGAAAAAACTACGACTGAGCAAAATAGATACGGATGAAAATCGATTTTCCATCGCAGTGGTATCCTAATTGCTCGTGTACCTATTATTTTTATTAGCCAAATTCGACGACTTTCAAACCACTATACTGTTGCAGAGCAGACTTGGGAATTGAGAAAAACGATTCGCACGAACGGTTTTGAGGTGACAAATTATGTGCATACCTTCGCGTTTTATTCGAAAACTTATTGCACCACGACCCCGTCCACTATACGTATACAGTAGCCGTTATGACAAAAACTATCCAAGTATAAAAGTAATTAAAAATTGAAAATTATTTCCCGTGAAATAATTAAATTTATTTATAAGTTTATAACATAACGTCAATCTCTAGATCGTAATTAAAAACCTAATGAAAAATATTAAATGATTAAGCACATGGATTTATTAAAAAAATCGTAATTATAAATTTACAAATATTGGGAGGAAAAATGTACCTATTTAAAAGTTTATAATTTATAGACCATAAATAATGTGGAAACCATCATCTTGTTTTATATAGTTATTAATTAATGACAATTATAAGAGAATTATGAAGCGATGTGTTGAAAATATCGAAATAAATAAAATCTATTTTATAATTTGCTTAACTAGTAAGTAATAGGTATTATCATTGAGTATATATTGTATGCTATTATATACTCAATGGTATTATGTATTTATATGTGCACATACTACACATTAAATGTAAATATATATAACAGATAATAAGTTAATAGTTGTTAGTTTTAATGATAAACACGTAGTATTTATTATAATATTAAATGATAGCTTTAAAATGTCAGAAATTGTGTAATCTACCATATTTTTAATGGATTTTTAAAATTGTAATCAGCGGTCAGTAAATTATAAAATATCTATATACTTAGTACTATACAAATCAAAAATAAGTTCAAACATATTTAATATTTATAATAAATAGACTGGATCGAAATTGACAGTTTTACATTTGTAAAGATTTTATCTCACCAAAGAACATTATAAAAAACCAAATTTAAAAACAATAATTTCCTAGGCATTTCACAACGATCTCTAAAATTCTCCTTTATAAAAACAATTAATTATCCATTGGGTACCTAAGCATTCTGAAAAAAATCTACTACAAAAACAATTTAATATTCAGTATATATGAGAGTAAAAACATGAGAACATTAAAAAAAAGAAAAATGCATGTGATCAGGTAGGTATTGATTATTGACAACATGGCTTTTTTTATTTTGGTAATATAGTTCCTTGTCCTTTAGCCTTAAAACCGCTTGCAAATCATTTACAACTAATATATTATATGTTTGAACTATCTAAGAGATTAAAGTAATAATAATTATTTAACAGATCTATAATTGATATCCAATGACGTAGTTGTGGTGACGAGAGGAGGTGGGTGGGTTATAACTTATAGGTGTCTTTCGAGGTCCATAATTTTATTCGTATTGGATCCGACCGAAATAATTAATATTGTTATATCATCTTATCACCATTAAATAACGTTTTAACTACGCGTGTTTACACATTGTGAAGCTCTCGGCTTCCATATCGCAACCATGGCCCGGTGGTGAACAACATCGGTCTGCATAAAATATTCGTTGCTTAATTATTGAAAAACCTAAGACGGCGCCACCGTAGGCATCCCGTTCTCTTATTATTTTAAACAACATACAAGGCACAAGGCACATATCAGTATAATATAGTTAGTTGTTCATGTCAGAACGACTATTTTATAGTCGTGTTTTAACGATGCACGTAGGTATAAATGGTATAATACCATACGGTATTCAAGCAAAGTGGAAAAATAGATTCCTCGACAAAAAAACTAAGTATTTATTTTTTATTTTTTTTTTGTTCAAATTCAACACATCACTCTTGAATAATTCTCTGAGCAGCAAAAAGATACGGTTATAGGATTTCTAAAACAATAATATGGCTGTCAATTTTTGCTGAACAGCCGAATTACGTACAGTATCTATTCGTAATTCTAGGTGATAATAATAATAACCATTGTTGTACCTACAATATACCTACATCGAGTTTATTGTATAATTTGGTCGACTTCAATCGACTTGCATTCAAAAGCAGTTTATACATTAAACTTTTAGGTATATAGGTACGAAGCGGATATGTTTCTAAGATTGTGTTGTTACAAGCGTTGCTCGTAGTTACACGAAGCCAATACATCCATTTCGAAATGTAGGACTTTGCAGCGCTTTTAAGATATTGTCTACACCTACTGCTGTTGTTTGTTGTTATACTATAATATAGGTAGATAGTACCTAAGTTCAACATTAAATATGTAAATGGGCCAAAACCTGAAATGTGTATAATACACCCTATACTCGAAACGGATAATATTCAGTGTATACTACATATACCTACTATGATAAAAACATAAAACCCGAGAAAAAAAAGTATGTGGACTAATGATAAATAATAATAATACATTTGCACAGTAAACTTCACTGCTCCGTGATTGTGGGGCAAAAGAATGGTCGTTAGAATACTTTTTTCTCTCTTTCGGTCGGTCTCTATCTCGGAGAATTCCGCGTGTGTTACGCGTTTGAGTAACGCAAACAAAAGTGTAATATTATTTATAAACAATAATAATACGGTGCACAGTACGAGCAGCCTGCAACGAGAACATTCGCATAGAAACATTTGCTTGTTCCGGAGAACGGCTCAATCGTAAAATTCGAGTTTTTATTTGTCAAAAGGCGTATTTACATTTTTGAACAGGTCCTACAGCAGCCACAAGGCAATTATAATAATACGTATATATTATGAACACTGTTTTATCGAATTCCGAATAATATAGTATGGGTAGGTAGGTACGCATGATTCGCACGATTGCGGTGAATAATAATATTTTGTCGAGAACAATTCGAGCGCAGCGCGACATATTAAAATTTACAACAACATGTGTACCTAGAACCATGATAGGCGGCTTTATTTGCAGGTAGGGGGGTAGCATGGGGGTGCAATACCTCCCGAGAACATTCAAGGGGGGCATACAATACTTTTACCCCTCCCAACACGCCTGCAGAAAACAGAGTGCGAGGTGGCAAAAGAAAAATTAATGGTTCGTGAGTGTACCTTATATAAATATTAAATATATTATACTATTCCGATGCAATTTTGTTTCAATCGATGTCAGTGTTTTGAATTCGCGTATACTTTCTATTTTTAAAATATATTTTAAGTCTACACCCCATATAGGTTCTTGCCGAGTGGTGCCGACTATACCTAGAACACGGAACGAGTACACGTCATAATCTGTCAATGTCACGGCACACAGGTACATATACGTTTGAACGTTTGATTAGCATAATATTATATGCAGTGTACGCATTTATACACACACACACACACACACATATAATAAATTCGACAAACACGTCCGTTTGAAACCGATAAAAAAACGGTATTAAAGTACATAGCGCATCGATCATAAAATAATAGTATAGGTAATATCGCAATGATTATATATTATATTATAATAATATGGTATATTGCGTTCGCACAGAAACGCGACCAAACGCACACACACGTGGGCACACGCATTGAATAATATATTGTATAGAATTAGAGAATTTGGAGTACACGTACGTATAATATAATATTAGGTACGTACCGTACGGTAGGTAGTATCGTGGAGAATCGGCCAACAACGGTTGATGATGTGGTGGGGGGGGGGGGGGGGGGGACTCGTACGAGTTTCCATTTTCCCATCACAAAACGGTAATCGGTATGCACAACAATAATAATACATTATGTGCCATTTGAATTCACACTGTCCGTGTCTGCATATACCTACTGCGACATTCGTTGCAGTTCGTCAGAGATTAATGTACCTATATATTTTTGATCGCGATTAGGGTTTGAAATGTTTTTAAAGAAAATCGCCATTCAGAGGTGGTATGGCTTTCGTCGCCCGCGGCACACCGATCGAATTTTAATTATCATTAGTATAGTGTGTAATGTCATGCCGATATCGTCCTCTGCAGTGATGGCTACAACTGTATAGTACTATTATAATATATATTGTATTATTATTATTATAGAAGGGTGAACCCTTACATAATACACAATATACATAGTGAAACCGGTTTCGTACCGTTGTCTTCGCACAGAAACAATGGGAAAATATTCAAATATTATATCTGGCTTCAGGTATTGGGTACGGGTAGTAGTAGTAGTAGTGGTACTATTAAGACAGTCCGTTGCGATAAAAACAATTAAAACGACACGTGTGTGTGTGTTGTAGTGAGTGTGAGTGGGTATACCTAACACTAGGAACTAGATTTGAAATTTGAATACCAAATTTTGAGCGGCTGGTGGTATCGATTGGAACGAACAGAAAAAAAACCCATCCCGCTGGTTTCGAGATCGGTGGCGTCGGTCGATCAGATTGTAACAAACCAGCATCGTCCACTGTAACAATATAAGCGCTCGCACAGCATACACACGATGATAACTTATTAATATTATTAAGAAAATATAGCAAACAACAATAATATATACGTCATCGTGTGTGTGCGTGTGTGTGTAAACACGCGGTGTGATTGATCGATATTGGAAAAGAAAAAAAAACGTGCTTATCGACGATAACGTATTTTCGAAACGGTCGAAAGGTACCTACACGAAGAATAAGAAAAAAACAGTACTCACGTGTTATAATAATATATATATTATAAATTGTTGCAGTACGAAATCGGCCGTAACTGGACGGTGGTAACGTGACGATACGTGTTTCGACGATCCCTCCGACCACGAACTTGGTTAAGCACAAAAGACGCGGCGCCCTAGTGCGGACCGCGACGGCGACGACGACGACCGTGAAACGCGCGACCAAAATCGCTCCGGCGACGAGTACTACTAAAGAGTAAAGGGCCGGTTAGACGCACGGAAATTATACGCGCCGCCGATCCACCGTCCCCCCACCGCACCGCCACCCGTAAACACCGCCACCGCCGCCGCGCCGTACCCGCCGCTCGGAACGCCACCGCGTACACAACACAATCGGTGGGGTACACAACACGCTTCGGTTGGCGGGCGGGGGGCGCGGGGAGTCGAACGATGGCCGTGCGGTGGGGTCGCGGGCGAGTGGCGAGGGCAACGTCTGGATGTTCAAAATGCAGCGGCGGCGGCGGCTGAATCGACCACGTGCATACAACCGATCAGCTGTTCTCTCTCCCCTCTCTCTCACCCTCGCTCAAACACACACACTCACTCACTCACTCTCTCAATCTCTCTCTTTCTCTCTCTCGGTGGTATTGTGTATGTGCGTTTGTTGTTCGGCGTGACCGGGCGCCGTGTGCGTGTGTGCGTAGTATTTACGTGTGCGTGTGCGTGTGTGCGAGGATTTAAACTGGCACGTCCACTGACCTAGTGCGATCCGCGTGCAGTGCGTTTGTGCAGTGTAGTTCCCGTCGCATTCGGGCACCAGTGTTCTTTCGATTTGTGTGTATTAATATATTAATATTATAATACGATGTACACAGAACGCTGGCCCGCTGGAGCAGCAACGACTCGGCCACATGGACACGGCTGCTCGAGCGGGGCCATTTTGCGAGACGAAGCGAAATATATTTTTCAGATCGTCGTTTCGGTGTACACGGACGAGATGAACTAACGGAACAAAAGTTTTCCAACAAAAATTATAAAAAAAAAAAAACAGAAACGACGATTTATGTAACTTATTTATCTTTCCGGAGAACTGACGGTGTTTGACTGACTTGTTTGAATCCATAATCAGTAATCAACCTATTTTATTAATGCTCAATTCTGCATCTATTCAAATTCTGGTTTACGAAATTCCAAAACCTAGAGAACATTGTCCAATAATAATTATTTTAAAATAATATTAAAAACCTAACCAGGGACTAATATTTAATACGGTTTTACTTTCAGGATTTTACAAACCTACTTGAAGTCTTGAACCGTTGGTACAAATATACATTTTATATAACGGTCGTAGAGAAAATTCTGTAAATATTATGCACATTACATGGTAGATTGACGGATGTGCGAGTCTTATTACACCTTGACACGGTGCTTTCGGCTTGTAATCCTCGTGAAACTGCCGACGCTTTTCTTCGGGCCGGAAGTAATGAGACTCGCAAATATACGTACACAAGATCCGTTTCACCGGTATATCGTCGCACTATGAAACGCTTTGCACGTTCGCAGACGTTGATGCTACTAGAAGTATATTTAGATCGAGAACAGAGCGAACGCGGAAAAGAACAACTTCAAAGTCAGACCAACGGAAAATAGCATGGTAATAGGCCAGATTTCCAATGAGTATTCTTTTTACTGTGCCGTGTACTTCAAAGGTAAAAAATTTCGGTGTAACACGTTACCTATACAAGTTGAACGATATAATAATATTTAACTCAATCCAAACCGCGGTATGGAAAACTGCGCATTTTCCGGCACGCACACAAGTAACACGTAAGCCACATTGACCTTGCGGTAGATATATATTATCTATTCGGCGACCATGGTCCACATATACTTTAGTGGTTAGCAAATAACCGTAGTCGGTCAGTCAGCTTTTTAGGATCTTATCCGACCTTTACCTCTGCGTTCGCCGAGTGCTCTGTTCGATTCTCAATCAAATACCCTAAAGGCGGGTTTCCACTTTATACACTTTCACTTATATCCTTTGTTGTGATTGGTTGGTTAGGTTAGGCTACCACACGATTAACTCCGTTGCTGTGTTGTTGGACACAGCAGAACATTTTTCGTGTCAACTTTTCGTTTCGTCGTCCGAAAAAACACGTTGCTCCTTTCTCTACGATCACGAGCCAAGGTCGGCATCACCTCTCAAATATATTATTATTTATAATTGATAATATACCATAATAATCCTATAATAAAAGGTACCTTTAAACTTTAAACCTCTAGTTGTAGGGATAATCAGTTCATAAGCTCTAAGGCAATAATAAGTTCTTTAGAACTATAAATTATGAGCTTTACAATTTTACATAATACTAAATATTATAGATAATAGAGTGACTAAAGGTCAAACGTTTATAATACATCTAAAACTCAATGTACATATTATTATTATTATGATAATATTTATTTTGTTTCCATTTCGACGCGGCTCAAAAATCGATATCTTAACGTCTCCGTGGACGTTTCGTGGAAATCGCGACACTGTCTTCCATAACCTCGATTTGCTATATCAAACTGTTGAAAAGTGACATATATCACGCTCCATCTCTCTCTCTCTCTCTCTCTCACACACACACACACACAAACACACACACTCCCTCAGTATTGGGACTCACAGAATGACAGAAAATGAAAAAAAAAACTAAAAAACAATCTTCAGATTCCTAGGCACAACTAGGGGGAGAGGTTAGTCCTTCAGTTTTATCTGTAGAAACCAGTAGTTTTAGTTTAAAATATCAATATTATAATAAGGTCTGTGCTGCTGATACAATTCTAGCCCTCCCACCCTCCGAAAAAATTTCCCAAGTTACGCCTATGTCAAGATTACACGATGATACTACACGCATGACAGCGGAGTGTGGTCCTCGGATTATTCGGTTTAAAACGTCGGCCGAGGATTTTTAGTGCGACGAGTATAATGTATAACCTTTCGAACACAACGAAAACGCTATCGCTTAAGCGGATAAGTAAATAATATAGGAATATTACAGTGCTTAAAAATAAGATCACATTTCAGCGGGGCAAAAAGTTTGAACACAGATAGGCATCATAGCCCATAGGCACAATATAACATTGCAACGACGTGAACCACGTATACGCTTGCATAATATTATAATACACGTCATGGTCGTCGGTACTATAGTACTAATTATTAATAAATAACACAATGCACAACCGGATGTACTTTCTGCCGTCCGAAATGTTCGAATGGCAATCGTTAATTTCGTATACACACACGGTATCGTTCTACGATATCATTTATATGTCATTAGTCATAAGTTCATGTAAATGCACCTACCTACTACCTATGCGATAATAATATGTCCCTCTGGCCTCTGCTGTCGAGGTCAGCATATCTATTTATTGAAGCAATTTCACGCGGGCGTAGTGCCATACACGAATATCAGCTCGCTTATAAACTATTATAGATATTGGGTGTTATTAAAAAGTATAATTAGTAATTACCTAATTGTCGAGATTCTAAATTTGACTCTATGACAGAAATAAACATTAATTTTATAGAGCAATTGATTTTCGCGCCCATTAAAATCGAACAGCAATTTATTTTAAAGCTCGAACGAAAAATCTGAAATCTACTGCCAAAACAATTCATCCAAAGATTGACGGACTTATCATAAATTGTTAAAAAATATGAATTTGTTATAACTAATGATGTGTATTATTGGGTGTCTTGTCAGCTGCCATTCACTTTTTTTCTGACCGTTCTATACTTTTTTTCTTATACATATCTTCCAGCAATTCATCAACATCGACATAAAAATTATTCTCGTTTTCCCAACGTCGTATGCTCCTCATAATTAATTAAATTATTAACGCTGGCTACTCAACTTAACCAACTCTTTCTTACTGTAACTTATTAGGTAACCGTCATTTGTCGACCTACGTCCTACAGTAATCTTTAACAGAAAAATAATTGTGTAATAATAATAAAAGAAATGGACAAATTATTTTCAATGATACTTTAAGGTTGTTAATATAATATAAAATATTTATGGATATGACTTTTCAAAGTGGTGAAAAATTCTAATCAGAAATAACATACAGTATAATGTGTTTCGAAATTGCAATTGAAAATCGTAGAACAAAAGCAATACTAAATTAAAGAAATAAAATAAACGTAATTAAAATAATTAAAATTAAACGTCCAAATTTAAATTAATAAATTTGTACTTTTCAATGAAAAATTTCTCACTTTTATAATAATCATTAATCACCGATATCAAAAATGTGTTACGTGCGTTTGCTAATTGTTAATATAGATTATTCATATTTGTATATGACATTTACGTTCACTAACCTCAATAAAGAAAGAAAAATGTATTCGAAACCAAACAAAAGTAAATCTGAAATTATAATGTTCATAACCGCAGTCCACAAGTACATAATAATGTATAAATCCTATGACAGGTTTGCAATATAATAAAGTAGGTATATTATTATTTTATTTCGGTTATTATTTATAAAATGTAATGAGTCGAATGATTTGGTATTATATTTCCTAGCCTAGCCATGTACCTACCATTTATTTTATTTTTTAAAAACAATGAAGCAACAAAAACTTTTCATTCTAATGTAGAATGATCTTAGGTTTTAATCAAGTTATTATGAAGGTACTCTTTTCTCATAAAAACTTATTTTTATTAGAAAAGTGGACCTAAAAGATTTCTGAAGTTTTATAGTAATATACTTTTTTTCTATTAAATTTGTTACCGACACAAACCAAATATAACATACCTACCTGTATTTTTAATAAATCACATGGTTCAAATGCGAACAACGTATTGATTAGTTATGTATCACCAGGCACCAGCAAACAAATATCTATGCATTAAGTTAAAAAAAAAAAAAATATATTTAATTAATTAATTTTTTAGAACAATAAAAAGAGCCAAAAAGTTATTTTTTAATACATTTTAAAGTTTAATGTGATATTTCTATTATGATGAATATCTAACTTTAAGTTCTACAAGATATATTATGTTAAGAAGCTATTAAAAATGATACCTATCTAAATACTATATTATAACAATATTTATATATGTTTCTATAAAATTGTATTATATTGTATACTCTTATATCTAGTGCTTATCATTGTTCACTCACAAACTTTTACTTCAGCCTAATATATATAAATATAT
The DNA here is from genome assembly GCF_001856785.1 of Myzus persicae. Lineage (NCBI taxonomy): Eukaryota > Metazoa > Arthropoda > Insecta > Hemiptera > Aphididae > Myzus > Myzus persicae. Next base: position 200,945 of record NW_019103046.1, on the reverse strand, counting down.
ATAATTCAGTTGTATTTAGTTCAGAAGAGTGTTAAAGTAGCTATTTCAGATTTGCATTCATCCGTATCTAGGACACTGTTCAATTTCCAGATGTAAACGAAGAGAAAGATAATCAAAATAATGTTTATTTTTACAAAACATAAACATAAACATGATAAATATAATAGAAATAAGGTTCAATAAATTAAAGTCTATAAAAATGTCAGCAACTCACAACATAATTATTTAAATGATTATAACGATTATTCAAATACCTAGGTATTGAAGTTAATATATTACACATAAAAAAAAAACATAAAATTAAATTTATAAACCTGGTTACCTACTTATATTATTATACTAAACGCTTACAATTTAGTTATATAAGTTATAGAACAAAAAGAAAGAAATTATAAAATTATAAAATGTTTATAATCAATAAGACGGAAGGTACCTCCACAAGTAAACAGATGTTGGTTCTTTAATTTCTAATGTAATATGTAAAATAAAACCCGTTTTCGTCATAAAATTTGAGGTCAACCGTGGCACAACAAATAATTTCTTCACTACGATAAAAATCTAAAAACGTCGATTTCGTCACTCAAAAAATCGAAACTGTTCTTCAAAGTTCAATGATCAATCCTAAAGTATATGAACGCGGGCCATATTATACGAAAATAAATACTGAGTATCACTTAACAGAAAAATGATTACCTTATGCTCAACCGCAATGGCAACGTTTCAAAAATACTTGACCCGGAGGAAAAATATATAAAAATATGAACAATACTTAAATATAATATATATATATATAAATATATATGCACATTGAACTATTCAAGCACAAAGGTTTCATATTATTCAATATGCAGCGAACATAAACAGAAACAGTAGTATATATTCTTACATTTAATGAGCGATTCTTTTAACGTCTTGTATGAACACTTATTTTTTAAAATAGTTTTCAAAATGTTCATTTGAAATAGTATAGGATTTATGGCATATTTTCTAATACATATAATTCCTTTACAACCATGCTATGTTTGTATGGGTACTGGTGAACCTATACTATCACTTTTTGATTTCTAAATGGCAATAGGAATATTCGTATTTGATAACCTGAAGAAGCATTCTGATTTGTTGATAAGAATTTAAAGTTAAGATAAGAGGAGTTCGATGGAAAATGGTACCTTGCAACAGATTTACGAATGAGATAATTTAAACTTCAAATGCTTTTCAACAGAAAAGAATTCTTCTTCAGATTATCAAGTAAAAATAAACACACCTACTCCTAAGTACAAACCCTATTCGTTCGACATTCAATAATACTTGCACCTAAACATTTTTTTTCTAAAACAATACCTAGCTGGTTCAGCTTCCAAAAATAAGAATCTAAGTTGTCATTTAAAAATCTAAAGTGAATAATACTTGTTCACTCACAAAAATAAATAATGATGGAAATTAAAGGAAATTAAAAATAATATTAGAATTTATTGCATACGTCTTAAATTCTTGAAAAACCCTTAATTCTTTTTTTAATAATGCGCTTGTACACTGTATAGTGTATGCATTGTTAAAATAATCACTTCGCTATGTATGGTATATATAATATATATACATAAACAGGGCTGGATTTCGGATTAGACTATATGCTATTATTGGTACATGGTAGAATATTAAACATATAATACAGTCCTAGAGGTGGAAGTAGAGCATTTGTTTTTCTTCAGGTAGTGTGCGGTAGATATTAAAATGCCTTTAAATAAAAATATATTTAAAATAGGTACACAGACGGGATATTAGGGCGATTTGTGGGTAAATCTAGCATTGCTTATTATGTATACACTGGTCACTGGTCTGTATATAATATATGTGAGAAGATATTCGAGAGAGAAAAAAAATACTCCTCAACACCGCTTAATCCGTTTTATACATTATTTCATTTCGAGATTGAAAAATATTCGTTAACTATTATTTTACCAGCTAGTTCACTAGAACACTTTTAGAGTTATATTTAAAATATGCCGTTTTTAAGTAATTGTCGTTTACCTGCCTCCCGTGTATCGTCACCGTGTAATTAACACACGCATATAACCATCGCGTTTGTCTGGAATTTTTTTTTTTATATGTACCTACCTACATCATATTGCATGCACCCTTTTATCATTTACTCCCGGGTCATGATATACATTTTACATGCTCATCATCGTGAATGCATTCATACTGCAGTTTCTGCACTTAGTATACTTAGTATATACTTGTGTACATGTGTATACGTCGTTTACGAATAGCTGCAGACATTAATGTATATGGTATACATCGGATTGTTCTGACCCCTTAGATGTATGCACATAATATTATATGGCATTTTATTAAAGAGAGAAAGAGAGCGAAAGAGAGAGAGAGAGAAAGAGAGAGAGAGAGAATATTACACCTCAGCGCCAACTAACACAGCCCATTTTTATACTACTACAACACTCCCCCTCCCCCCATTCTGTTTGTCTAAACTTTAATTTCTCATAAAGAACAAACTCCTATTGTTTCGATAACAGTTGATACATTTTATACACACGTAACAGTATCCAGAAAAATACTGAATTAGAATAGTCTGCAGATTTCGCATTATAGACACGATCAGATTATATAATATACGTGCATAATGGCCAAAAAGACCCTCGGCCTGTCTTTCGACATCTGCGGCGAACATCCTTACAATACCTCACCGATCTTTCACAATAACAAAACATCAGGATTAGATCAAACACTAACCTTATCACCAGTATCGCCGAAAATCGCTTCACTAGAATTCAAATTGTATTTAATTTACAATCAATTTATATTCTTTACAAAAACAGTCGATCGTCAAACAAAAATCTAAAACCTATAGTTAGATTATCAAGCCATCAAGGGTATCTTTTTTCTTCTTTTTTTTTTCTGTTACTACAAACGAAATTAGATCCAATTTTCTGTGAATTGATTGTAACCGAACATAACACGACTGCGATGACCTCCTTTATTGTTGCCGAGATAAATACATCGGCAATTTAATGATAATAAAAAAAGAATAAAAGATAAATATTCTGTTTTGGGATGTAAAGTGGTTTTCGATTTATACAAAGTAAAAAACAGTTTGATTTTTTTTTTCAAAAACGTATACTCGATATAGTAGTAGTTCGAATTACCAATATGCAAAAACGTTTTTTCAACAATACAAAAAAAAACTGGGAAAATATGTTTCGATTTTAAAATAAATCATTTTGGGAATATAATAAACATAAATATAATTGTAATGTCTACATATAGTGTACCTATATATCGTATAAATATATTGGCCTTTTGATAAAATATGTGTCTTTTCCTAGATTTTAAAACGAGACAAGACAACAACTTACAACACTATATGATTAGTCAACATGTTACGTTGGGTACTATGCTAAGTAAAATGAATTGTTCGGGCTTAAGAAGTATTAATAATATAGTAGAATACTTAAGTTGACGAAAAACGAAAATTCTCATTTGCAGCGCCAGAATTCCGGTGTTATCAATGATCTTGAGATTATTGATATGCAAATGTTTTATATATATTATATTCATATATTTTTTTTTTATTAAGGAACACTAACACATTTGTTTGAACAAGCGATATAGTCCTCTCAGTTCAATGCTGACGAAATATATTTTACATATTTTTGCATAATAATTTGCACCTATAGTGCCTATACCTTTATGGGCACTTGCGTCTATCCAAAATTGTCAAAAGGTTCATAACTTGCACTTATAACACCGTAGGTATACATAATATTATATAACATATCGTCGCTGCTGTTCAAACATCGACGTCATTAATATACACTGTCCAAACAAAATCGCTGCACTTCGTAATCAGTTTTAAAAGAATGCTTACAAACTTGATATTCGCATTCCTCAATAATTTTAACCAGTATTCATACAGCCCACATCTACTAGACAATGTAACCGATAAAATCCATAATACATATTATAATAATTATACTTTGAATTCTCTACATATCATGTATATTTATGCGTACTTATACTAAACAGTACAAAATGTTTTATGATTGTTATATGATTTATAGTAAGCAGGCCATGCCAATTATTCTGATGCAAAATGTATATATATATATATATATATATCGTGCAGGCCGCGTTTAATGAAACCGACAACATTACGCAGCAACGCAGGAACTTATGTTACTGGTGTCGCAAGTCACACCTACGATTTTCATAAAAAAACGTAATAAACAAGTGTACGACTTCACATATCATATAGGATACGGACAGAAAGTTAACTAAGCCTACAAAGCACAGTTGCAGAATTTAATGATATTTTCGAGACAACATGAGATAATGGCCAGTGCAGTATTAACCTTGAATTAATAATGCAATTATAGTGTTTAGACTGTGGAACAAGGTAAAATACTTAAACCCTGAAGGGAACTTATACTGTACACGGTTATAAATTATAATAAGAGAAGGAAAAATTAATAATAAAAAATGAAAAACACAGATGTAGCAGGCACGAATCATATAGTAATATACATCGTATACATAAATGAGCCTTACGATATATATTGCGATGTGGTGTATATTAACTGAACCACGATGTTACAATATTTTTTATTAATAAATTTAGTGTTTCTACGCATAAGTAGATGCCAAATGAATTAAAATTGTTTAGTTTAAGCACTTAAATCAATATATAGTGCGTATTATAAAATTGTAAAAAAATCTCGAAATGTAAGTCAAGTAATACCTACTCGAAAATCATACGGGTCTCACTCGGTATACATGCATACATTTCATTAGTTAAATATTTGATTAATGTTCAACTGCATACTACAATAACAGTAGTTTAACTTTTCAATTTATCCTGCATAAAATATGTAAACTGAATATCAATACCTAGAGATAGTTACATTTTTCACGTGAAAACCAATAAATTTTTAATGATTTAATGCTTTATATGCATTATAAATTACAAACTTTATAGGTTGATAAATGCCATGGTTTCAAAAAGGTAAAATTATAAACCCTGAGGTACATTTTCATGACAGGGTGACAGTATGTCACGAATCAGTCAATTCAAAAAGGACTTAAATCTACATACTACTGAAACTCGAACGTTTATCATTATAAATCAGTTGTGCTACAGATATCTCCTTTAATACTTACTGGTCTAAAAGACTAGTTTTCAAAAAATGTCTGTATAAATGCCTCCGATTAAAAAAATAAAAATCCAGAATAAGATTTTAGGTTATGTGTATAATATATATATATATACAGATGTATTATGTATAAAAAAACAAGTTGGAAAAATATCCAAAAAAATAACGAAGGATTTTTTTGTTTTTTAATAATTTATACAATTTTATTAAGAAATACGCGTGAAGCTAATAGATAATCATTTGTAGGCTTAGGACTTTTCCGTGTTTTACTTTTTAGTAGTACACATTTCCAATATTTCACCTAGTTATAAATTTGTTTTGTATAATAATATAATAGAAGTTGTTACACTAAATTTTAATTTGCACGTTTGTGGAGTTATAAGAGGTTATTGGAATGAATCCGCATAAATTAAAAAAAAACAATTAGAAATAAATGTACCTATTATTTATGTACAATGCAACTGTAATATAACTACTAATATTAACAACTAAAAGTTTTGTTGATGAAACATTGATAAAAAAATCCAAAATGTTCAGTTGTGACTGTATTATTGACGCATATATATGCGTTATCACAGTTGTTTATGAATAAACGTGAACTATTTCATGTTAAAACAATTTGTTATCCGACATCTTACGCAAAATTCCTGTTCGAGAATTTAAAAAAAAAATCGTATTGTTCAAATCAATTCAGAGAGTTAGTCAACATTATGAAAAATTGTTTAAACTACATTTTATTTTATTTTTTTCAGAATTGAAAAAAAATTTTACATTGAAGCCTGGAGGCAGTGTCGCAATATATACACTATACAGTGACAAGATTATAGGTGTAACATAATATTTAAGCCTACGAATTTGTGTAATAGGTTCGAAGTGGAAAAATTATTATTACGTAAATAACATATTTTTGTCTTGTTTACTATAATAATATTCGTTGCATAATTTTTTCCAATAGGTATATAATATTTTTAATAAAAGAATAAGATTTAATTTTTTTTTCAATGCATTTTATAATGGAATAATAATTGATTATTTTATGGGAATACTTTGATATTTGAAGTCTATATTTGCAAGCATTATTTAAAAGTTTTAATGCCATAAACAAACTAACCCAATAATAATTTGTATTTTTAATACTTCATAAAAAATATAGAAAGGTTTATTTACTATTATCAACAATAAATTTTATATATATATTTTAATTAAATACAAAGAAATATAGCATAATTATTATAAATTATTCATACGTTTATCAATTGCACTGAAAATGTGCATATTTTCTCTGACCTCATCATTCCATTAAACGGTCGAAAGTTTTAAATTTTACATAAACTGCACAGCATCATTGGAGATGTCCAGAAATTTGCTACATATATAAACATTTAACTTTTGTTTAGGATAAATATTTTAAAAATACAATGATAGTTATTGAGTATTATTTGATTAGGAATGCATTATTTAAAATTAAAAAGCCTTAGTTCTAATCTAATCAGTGTATTTTAGTAAAGGTAAATATTACACACCGAGAATACATATTTACTATGAAATCAGGTATACCTGTACTTAAGTAACCAATATTTACCTAATCTATACAGGTTATCCGGAAGAAAAACGTTGGTATATCTAAGCATAATTAATAATGCTAGCCAGATATAATTAATATATTTGAATTACAATGAATATTATAATTATAATAAATCTATATTGTTAAAACTTGGAGTATTTGACTTTAGTATTCAATTATTTTTTCCTATCGATCTCAATGCTTGACTTCATAACAAAAAAGTTGAAAAATATATTTATGTTTATACCTATTTATAAGCTACCTTTTCACATTTGTATTAAATTATTATAAATTATAAGCGCGCGATGACTGATGAGACATTCATGCTAATAAACGATTCAATGCTAAATAATAAGTACCTACATATAATTTAATAAACGGAATACCGAATTAAATGGTACTAAATATTTTCAAACCTATTATTTCTTCTCTACATCTTATCTCATTAGTTAGTTAAATCAGTGGTTTTTATTTTTTCGTTCTACTTTATTTTATTCAGTTTCTTTTTCTGCATAATATATTGATTTCTTCAATGCCCTTTGTTGTACACTAGGTTTTTATAAGATCACTAAAAATACTTTCATAATTCTTATTTTAAACTCAAGAAGTAAGTTCTTTTTTATAATTTTTTCATGCCCAACCTCAACGCAAGTTATTATAATGAGGTACCTATAGTAACTATTATATAGAGAAACAGCCTCATTCAAAATGACACAATATATTAGGTACACTAGTTTTCTTTAATTTTAATCAGACTTTTTAAATAATTTTATTACTTTGAACACTGCTTCACTATATACGCCTTCTGTATTCAAATTTCTAACATAAAACAATCAATAAACTACAAAGTATATATGTATTATAGAAGTATATATTATATACGTAGGTACTAGGTACTAAATAGAACTGTATTATTTTTTTGACAATTTTAAAACAGTAGGTATTGTTAGAAAATCGAATAATATAATATATATTAGAACTTCATAAGTATCCCAAACAAATCGATAAAAAAAACTTTTCAAAAATAAATATATGAACTGAAAAATATAAAACGAATCTGAAAAACTGAACAACAAATCCGAGTTTCGTAAAACATGATTTTAAGCACAGTTTAACACGGTATCTTCCGCATAAACTTGTTTTACACATTCAAATTAATGTATTCTATAGAAACTTTTATCATAGTTTGTATGATATAAAATTATTTTAACTTAAGGGTTATACACGTATTATTATCTCTTGTTTTATTAGGTGCTCCCCGTACTTTATATTTACATAGGTAAAATAAGTATACCTATTACATACCTATTATATAGTTCGAGATTAATTCACTAAAACTTCGAACCGCGGTATTCAAGCCATGCATCGAAAAAAAAAAATACAGCATAATATTTTAAAATAACCCTCTCTACCTATATGCGAAGTAAAAATCCGTTGAATAATTAATAGTGTTTCGTCGGCGCTTTACGATGGCACAACATATCATATTAGTGGGTTTAAGTACTTTTGGTAGGTACTGCAGGATATCATTTGAAAACGTTTTGTATTTAAAAACTGTATACACTTCCAACATACAATCACGATGTAGCTATTTGTGAGTGCAATAACAAACGTTACTGCACTACATTTTATAATAAAATATAGTGTGAACAATAATGCAAATATCAATTATGCATACGTACCCAGCAACGATCGGACAGCGATCGATTATTGACTAACAGAGTACATACAATATATTGTGTGTATAACATAACGTGTGTATTATGTAGTCCATAAAACAACGACTCACCTGAAACAAAACAAAACGCAAACATTGTAATAACACCGCACGACAATAAAATACATAATATATATAGGCGGTGTACATTGTGGAAGATAAAATGTTTGAGAAAGCGTATGTACCTATATACATACACACGCATATATATAGGTTAGGTCAGTTATATATATACATCGCTGTGCACATGGAACTGCAGTTAACTGTACATAATACGGAGAGATAACCGATGCGCAGGCGGAAGAAAAATCGAAACGCCAAATAAAACTTCGTTTACCGCGTGGTATACCGCTTATACCTCGCGTTCTTTGCTGACCTTTAGATTTTCGTAAACACCCGGCTTCCATTATATTATAATATAAGCGATATTATTTCAACCGAAATGAAACGAACCGTATTACAGCCAGGTTTTTTTTTAAGGGAAAAGGAATGGTCCATATATTGCCATCACATATTTTCTTCTATATAACATGATGCATTTAAATATCATACGTATAGGTATTAATTATTAATTCATTACATCTAGGTTTGGAAGTATAAAAAAAATATAAATTAAAATTGTTTATTAAGTCCCAGACTATACGCAGATGGTTAGTACTTATTACTATATATGTATCAGAACCCGATCCGGAGTCCATCCCCCTTCGGCGCGCCACTATATCGAATATTTATTATATAATTTATGGTATAGATTCAACGCATATATGCGACTAAAACTCGTAAAAAAAAATACCAACTTCCATGATTGGCAGTATTTAGCGCTATTTTCACTACATATATTATTGTAATACTGTTATTCTTTTCACGGAGTCGGCATCATAAATAAAGATTAAAAACCGTATACAAATAATGGTGGTAAACATTATTGTGATAAGCAAAATTAAACCCCTAAAATTATTTACTATTATTTATTATAGGTACTATATATTATAATATACATGAAAATTCAAATATTGTCCCAACGCGCCTGCAGATAATACTATGAATACACCAAAGCAAAATATCCGAATGATTATAAATAATCATTGTTCAAGTATAAGTGTGCAACAACGATTATATTTGTAAAGTCCACACAAGTGTACAAAAATAAGTAAGTACACCGGGACCAATAATATTGTCTAATTGTATGTACATATAGATAAATACTTTGCGAATGTGTGTATAGCATAACCAGTAACCTCACAAGTTTAGCTACAGATGAACAATAACGCACCAACATAATAAAACAAATTACAATGATGTATCATATAATATGGCATCATGATGTTACTACTATTTAATGGCGAGCTTAAAAATTACGGTTCACTAAGGCTATAACTTATTCAGGGATAAATAATAATTAATGTATGAAAAAAATAAAATAACTTAATGAATAAATAAAAAATAATAATGAATTCGTCACATACCTAGGAATGTATAAAACATTAGTAGGTAGGTACCCATTGTTTTTTTTCTTTAAGTACCTGCAGTCATATTTATTCGCCATTCGTTAAACCGTTTTAGATTCTGTCATTAATCATTATAGTTTTTTTTTTTTTTTTTTATACGTCATTTATTTATAAAAACCATAAATATATATATATATATAAGTACCTATATTTAAAATATTTTCGGTTTAGACAATATCAAATACAGAGAGACGATACACTGCCCGATGAAATTTTAAACGCACCGACGGGCTTATACATTTTAGACGTCCCCCCCCCCCCTGTGGTGTACCGGAGAGTAAAAAAATGAATACAAGTGACAGTTATCCTTCTTGATAATAGGTAGGCATAGTATATATATAGGTACATATAATAAAAGAACTCGCTGCACGACCGCAATAAGGGAGAATCTAACGTATTTTTTCGAATACACTGTAGTAGGCTCTACAATCGTAATAATAACAATAATCATAATATACACATAGGACCTATAACTGTACATTAATATATATATACATTATATTATACTCGTCATTCGACGGGATTTAAAACATAATCTCGTCGTCGTCGTCGAGTAGAAAATCGGCTAATTAAATCTATCGTTCGTCTTATATGGCTAGGATATGGATATTCAATAGCTGCGGAGCCTGATTGAAATGCTAGGAGGATTACTGTAATATAACGGAAATAATTCTGTTATTTACTCATACGCACAATATAATAATTTATTATATATAATCGAGCAGTATATACTATATCGATAATGATGGATACGAATTTCACGGCCAATGTATATATATATATATAATTACCTAATCGACGTCCATTATATTGTACATTTTACATCATTATTCAGCTTTTCTCTATAGATACTCGTCTTAATTACGGTGGTAGGCAGACACAGCAGATTAAGTATACAGTTTCGTCGGACGTCAATGCTGCAGTATGTAATAATAACTGTACACCATTTAATACAACGCGCGTGTGTGTTTGTATTTTTAATTGTATTTATTTTTCTCGATTGCTCAGGTAGGTATAGTTTTACGACTAGGTATTTAAAATAAAAACGAAACAAAAACAGTGGGTACAAATTTACACGGAACTCTGCAGCTGTATATACACTAATTTAACATTGTTTGCTGTCACGTCGTTCGTTGCCATCCATTACCTACGCGCATTTTGAAAATGGTTCGAAAAGAAACAATTTAAGAATACCTCCATCTGCTTTTGTGTCGCAAAATGTTTGAATAACCCCAACATGTAAAAGTTACAACAAAATATGAAATAATAACTCAAATTGTGTATTTTTAACGAAATGTTGATACCCAGATACAATATTAATCAAAGCATTTTATAATACTATTCCTTATTGCAAATACTTTTTCCCCGCAGGTATTAATAGAAGATATTATATACTTTCTCTAAATTAAATATTTTAATCAGCATCTCAGAGAAATGATGTTGTTGAAGTACAAAACTCGAAATTCGTTGTAACTTTTATAAATATTATTTATGATTAAATGTTCTTCTACTTTATGAAATTAATTAAATTATTTATAAGCTAATTACGTATGTATTACATAACCCTAAATTTGTTTTTCTAACAACATTTCTTCTTGTTTATGAATAATGCTAACATCAAGCAGTACAAGAATTTTTAAAGTTTTAAAAGAGAAATAAATGTGCGTTAGTTAAAAATGTTATGTTATGTCACATGTACATACTATACATATACATTATGTTAGATTAATTTAAAAAAATATATTTTGATTTATTTATTTAAAAAAAAAATTTTAAATGCATTAAAACTCAAATTATTTCTTTAATTTAAATGTTAATCCGTCGTATATATTCTTTAGTAGGTACTCTACTAAATACAATTTCAAATTATTTATACTTTTATTTGAGTACCTACTCAAACCTACGTATCTGAAATAAAATGTTTACTTTACTCTGTTCAGCGAGAGAACATGGCACCAATTATTCTGCGCATCCCCCTCTTTACGCTGCCATTGAACGGTACACCTATGACAAGGAGAGAAAACAAAATTTTCGTCGGTTCGCGGGGTGTTCTCTCGACGAACAGAGTATAGGTATTCAGTATTTTAAATTTTAAACAGACACAGACAGACCCACGCGACATGTTTAAATGCTCTTAAGAACTTAACTTAGTCTTTAACACTTAAAAACTATGTAACATGACAATATTCTTTCGTTTTTGGAATAAATATTTTACACATTAAAATACGTCAAATAATGACATATAGCTGGTTGTTTAAGCGTCTGTTCTTAGTCATTTAACATCATACAGTCAATATGTACACTGCAACATTAGACTTAAGTACAAACAAATATAGTTATTAGTGCATATTATATATTATTATACACTTAGGAAATATCCCGCCAATTAATATCCATTAGATAATTTATCAGTGGTTAATACAATTATAAGCCACATATGTTAATATATATATATGACCATTGTAGATAATGTGTTCAAGTAAATACATACAGATGATTCGACAAACTTGACATCGTATTGCGGTTATGGTCGAAATTGAATCTCCCACGATGATAGTGATGGTTTTTAAGGACCCTAGCTGCGAGTGGAATCGCCATCAAACGGCATTAAAGATTATAATAGTATGCCCGTATTACGTATATTGCAACATCGTAAAAAACAAAATTCAACCAAAAAGAAAACATCCGACTTGTCAGATACATTTTAATCGTCGTCTTTGGAGAAATCACTTTGGACACTTTCCGTTGCAGACATTATTTATACATAATAAACGTTTGAATACACGAGAAAAATATATATTTTAAACAAACAATTATGCACCCCTCATACAATATACTGCACATATTATTATAGGTACAATAGTTTATAAGTTTGAAATTACTCAAACAACCATAATGTTTATATAGGTATTAAGTATACACATGCAATTTACAAAATAAACGTTATAATAATGGACCGCGGAATCGATTACGGCGCACGTATGACACATTGAACACGGTGAAAACATATAATATGTTACGTATTGGGCATTATTCAAAAATAACAATCGACAAGTTTTCGCTACTTTCGAGTGCGGTACAAAAAAAAAATCCGAATAACAAAACACACAATGCACTGCAGCGTTATTTATAGATCGATACGTATATTGTTCTGCTCATTATTAATAACAAATTAAAAATTAATAATGATAGTAAAAAAAAAAAATACCGAGGCTACTGTGAAAACAAGAGGCTTTCGAAATTTAATTTGAACGCACCGCGGACAATATATTGGCATTAATCACGGTTTCCTAATCTGTAAACGGTCCACGGACAATGGCTTTTCTCAAATCAACGGCGAAGACATTTGTACCCTCTTAAACGTCCGTCGCAGGTATTATCGAAATATCACATATTATTATTATTATTATTATTATTATTATTATAGAAATCGGAGCTTGGACAAAAATATAACACTGTATTTCCGGAGCAATTAGAACGGCTAAAAACGTCTTCGCACGAAATATTGGCGACCTTGTTCATATAACGGACCTACGTAGGCATATCGCATATATATAAACAATAGATAGGTGTGCGGCAACCTTTTAACTGTAACAATGAGGTCCGATAGACTTTATTTTATTTTTAATCGATCGCTAAATTATTTTTGACTACCGCCCACGATCGGTAAAGGTGGTGAACTCGATTCAAATGCCAAATACAAAATATTATTAAGTACCCGCCACCTATATATATATATTCTCGGGGTACGACTACTTCTGTCATTAATCCGAAACCGGTGACGAAGATGAGCGCGTATTATTCGGGTGAACCTACATATTATTATTATCATTAATTATTATACGTTATACCGCTGCGGTATAAGACACGTATTATTATTATCGATATAGATTTCGTTCAAGTCGTGGTTGTCACGTATAGCGAAATACCCGCACAATAATTGTCATTCGAGTGTGTTTGACACACTCATCCGTTGGGAGCCGTCTCATCGCGTCCCACGCGAGACATGTCGCGATGAACTATACGATGATGCTCTATACCCTACGGCATAATAATATAGGAACATTATACGGCCGTATAATAATTGCATGTATATGGGTTACAGGTTTTAATTATACTCGACTATTCGTTTGTTGTCGCAACACTCGTTTATAACCAAATCAATGTGTGCAGGAAAAAATTGTGTTTTCAATGCGAATAAAATGATTTTGGAAAATTGTTTTAAACAACAACTCTCGCATGTAAAAGCTCAGCGGATCCACGTAAAAATCTGCAATTGTACTTTTCAGATTTTTACAATCCGGATTTGTACCGTTCTGAATTGCACTGTACAGACTTTTACATTCTAGTTTGAAACCCGCTCCCGGCTCAGTATATTTCTAATAAACAATAGTTGTAGCGTAGAAAATGATATTATTTAAGTCGTTTCAGGCATTTTTAAATTTCAAAAAAAAACTAATAACCATTAGTTAACTATCAATAAAGACAAGACGTTTAGTAAGCATGTACAGATATATGGTATGGAGTTCTATGAACGTTTCGAATCATAGTAAAATGATTTTTCAAAAAAGAAAACCGACTGCCTGGTTATGTACCTACTTATTGTTATTACGTTGTGTGTTGAGAAAATTAACAAACATAAGACGTCTAAGTACCTATATGGGATGTATCTCACAACGCAAGCTTATAATACAATATATTAGGACCATGCGGAGTTACTCAACGGCGGCACCGACTGAGGAAAACAAAAAATATAACACACGTCCGACGAACGTTCTTTTCCCGAAGATCCTTGGATTTATTTGGGTTACGGTGGCGCGTTACGATTCCCACGCAAACGGTGCACGTGAAATTTCGCACAGATTATGCGATGAGAACACACTGCACGTGCACTTGCAAACAATACAACATATTGTGTGTATAGTTCTACGAAAGCCCCAAGGATTCACCTGAATATAATATTATATTATGCACACATAGACACGTCATGTATATATATAGATGAGCGAGCGACGAGCGAATACTGTGCAACAATAACAACAACAATAATAATATCAAAAATAATATCAAAAATAATAATGTAACGATATAATAGCGTGTGCGACGACACACAGTGGACGTCGTCGTGTCTGAAACATTGGTGGAGGGGGGGGATTTGATGCTCGGAGACGTACAACGTTTAAACAATAATAATAACAAGTGTATAATACGATGTGCACTCGAAATAATATATCATATTATGTCGTGAGCTCTCGAAAACGTTTTCGTCGCCGAGAGAAGATTTCGATAGCCGGCAAACGCGTCGACACCTAACTATTATAAGCTCTCCGAAGCGTTGGTTGCCCGCGAGACTTGAGCTCGTACATTATATAAATAATACTTTCTATATACGGTACAAAACGAAATGTTCATCGTTTCGAGGGTGTAACTTTACGCGGCTCCTCGACTGTGTAATAAGTAATAACATATCGCAATAACGCCCGCGGGGCTGCAGCTGTGGGTAGGAAAACTAGCGAGGAAAAGCTAAGCTATATATACGACCAGGCCAACATTCTGGTTTCCGCATGGGTGGCACGTCATTTATATAAAATACGAATCTAAAACGAAAACGAAAATTAATGGATAATAATATATTGGTTTATGATATTATAATGATACCGCCTCGTCGATTATACGCTCAAATGTACGTTATTAAAACGATAAACAAGTGTAGGTCACAAGACGTGATCAATATGAACAGACTACACTGCATGCAGTAGTTATGTACAACATAAAACAGAACGATAATATGGGAAAACACGATGGATACGCAGCGCACACATATATTTGGAACATGCGAGTATTATTGATATACGGCCACAGATAAAATTCGAAATTTAATTAATTTATAATGACACTAGTCACTACAAACATATTGAAAACAAAGGATGATATGACTATAATACAATATAAATATATACCTAAAAACTGCAGTATGGTGATTATTATAATAGTATATATATATATATATATATATATACTGTAAACAGTAAATATTTCGATACATTTTTAAGTGTTTGAAAATATGTTCCCACATAATTTGTCGCTACAAAACAAAAATGAAAATGTTTTTCCTAGTATTTTGATAAAGATCTATGAATCAAAATTTCAAGCGAGTACCTATAGTTAATATTAGGTTTAAAAGTATTTTAGGTATCAATGATAGAAGTAGTTGGTCAACGTATGTTGAGGGTTATTTTCCCTGGGCCACTATTCTTCGCTGGAAAATATAATATTCTTCAAAAATATAGTTTTGTAATGAGTAAAACCAAAGGTAATTTCACTTATAATCAAGTAAAAATAATACTTTCGAAACCGTAAAGTATTTGTTGAAATAATGTGTGTTTACTTTTAGAAGAATCACCCAGTACATTATATATAATATGCATTGAAACATAATGGGCAAAAAAACACAATATCGACAGGTAAGCCATGTACTTAATGGACATGTGCGATGTTTAGTGCCAACCGTTTAGGAACAACGTTTGACATATATTTTTACTGTGCATGTATGTTGTATTAATTATTCAAAACAATTTAATTCCTAAATATATTTTTTTTTAATAGTACTCCTCGTGGAAAAAACTTCTTGTGATCAAACTACAGTAAAATTAAATAATAAAAATGAAAAATTATCCCGAACACGTCATGTGTATCGGTTTAAGCATCGCATGGTGTTTTTCAAAATTCCATTTTTCTTACCCCCTGCCGCGGTAACCTTGGTAACCAATGTCGCGGTAGGTTTAAACATAGCTGTACACGCAGTTAAACTACTGTCGATATACCTATATTATATTATTTAATAAAGGTAAGGTAGGTACACCACGATGTCGTTCAATAAAAATAAATAAATAATATACATCATAATATACGTGCGATGCAGCCATCACGTAACTAGCGGAGAACGAACACACAAAAACGAGTAAACCGCTATAATAATAAATAATAATATATTTTATAATGAGTGTAAAACCGCGGACATGGCGTAAACTGCTGCTTCACTGCAGCAAACGTTGTGTCAACTATGTTTATACTTACTCAGTGTACACACACATATTATATATATAAACAAGACGATTCTTGTATAACAGTTATGTTTTGTACGGAGTTTATATAATATGTCATATGTGTCTCGGAAAGAAATAATATTTTTTTACTGTTTTCACGGTTATTGTTGTTATAAGACGTTTTTTACATATTTTGAAATGACAATACACTCGTTTTTTATTTAATTTCCAAAGCAAAAAAATATCGCATCGGACCTGCAGATCCTGCAGTAGCTAACTTTATTTAGTTATTAAGATTGCGGTAAGACTATTTTAACTTTAGACGATCGGTGACAAAGAGGCACCCACTTAAAATAAGGGTGCACTATACTTATCAAAAGTAAAAAAAGAAATAAAATATTATAATATTTTATAATATGTTATAATATACGAAGTACGCGTCGGCGAGCTATACTTTTAAAGAACTAATAAAAGGCATATTATAATGTCGTTTGACCGCACGAGACCCAGATTCCGAAGGATGCACCGACTCTCTTCTATAAAATATGTATTGAGAAATTGTACGGGCAGACCTGCAGCAGCGGATCTCGATTTTTTTTTTATGTCGATTCGACAAATTTATTATTATTATTTATTTATCAACCTAGCCCAAAATATTCGTACCGTTGTGGGTGGGTGGACGACTGGTAACCTGGTATTACCGTAGTATTACCGTATAACCATATTTTTTTTTTTTTTTTCTATGGTATCGAGGACCGGAGAAGGAACTATGTTGCCAATACTTCTCCTACCGTATAACCATATATCAATATGCGTGTGACCACGAACAGCGGTTTGCCGACCGATCGCGAGCATCATGTGGATTTCATTATATCCGGACGACGACAATGACAAAACAATTGCACTCCGGAACGAACCCACCACACACGCGTATTATACGATATACGTATCGTGTACACGAGTCCCCCCCAAAAAAAATATATCTCCGGAGTCTCGCCGTCATTACGCACGTTCCGATGAAATGCGACTGGAAATCGATTGCCACCAATATATCTAGGTACAAAAATAATACGACACACACAACATACATACGGCGTTTGAGTTCGATTATGGGAGAGGAAGTACATATCATACATATATAATATATTGTAGATGAGTATACCTAGGTAGAGGTATTATATCACGGTTGATGCAGTGGAACTCGTTCGCGGACCATGAAAATATCGAATACTATACAGTGTCATGTCAACGGCCTGGAAACAACGACCTCCCCCCCAGCAGAGTCAGCGCCGATGTATTTATATTATATATTATATTTATTCTGACTGCTGTTTGTTGCTGCCACTTCTACCATGACGGTCGGCCGACTAACGGAGACTAAACTATACGCTCCTCTTAAATTGGCGTTTATTATTACTATTTATCATTATTATTATTCGTCTCCGCGCCAAATCGAATGCAAAATCGTTCCCCGTGACTATTTCATCACGATATTATTATTCCCCGCGGGCTAGAACAGTGAAATACATCCCACGAGACCGTAATAATAAAAGGAAAAAAATACAAAAATTATAATCTTAGGATTTCGGGTGATCCCAGGTATATATAAAAAGGGATAATGTTTTTTCATTATGTTTATGAGTTATTACAGTAAATGATAGTCGATATATATTTTTTACACGCATACCATATTAAAGCTGCAAATCAACATTGTTGGGTAAGTTACTTTAGAAAATATGTAATAAAATAACATAAATCTTATAAAAGATTACCTAGGTATATGCAACTCAATTTGACAAATTATTATCAGGTAGGTATACATAAAACGCAAATTACTTAAACATTTTAAACTTATCGTGAGCCAATAATCTGTGATTATAGTGGATTTAAAAGTAATAATAAATAAGACATATTTTCTATATTTTTAATAACATTGACATGTAATAAAGGCCCTGTGTATAAGTCGTAGTTTCGATAGTAGTTTCTACACATACTGTGAAGTGTATAGTACACCCGTTTGGCATTATATAATATACTACTTTCTGGACGAAACGAAAATTTATAAACGCGTTAAGCTCCACGCATGGCGTTAAAAGGGTTTATGGATGATATATCTTGGCAGCAAAATGAGGTCAAAATATCCGATACTGATATGTATATTACTTACACGATAACCGCGTGATATAAATATTATACCTAGTCTTCGGTCACTAGCCATAATACTGTTGTTCAATAATAAAATAGTCCAAAACCTCTGACAACTGCATCCTCGACGACCACACCTAAAGTTAAGGAATCGAAATTTTGAGGAATACATTAAGACCTAACACCGTACAGAGTTATATATAGTCAACCACGTTCTGTACCTAAGCGACGTTGGTGTTTTATTATGCAGCTGAAAAACTGAAAAAATCGCATGTGTGTGACTATAAGCTATATATACCTACCTAGTATATATTACATATATGTGTATATGTTATACTATAGCTTATATTTTATCGTATAGTAGTTTACGAGTCGGATAAAAATGGTTTCTATAAAATATTTATCTTCAGTAAGAGTTCGGTAGAATACAACACGAACTAGTAAGACGACTTTGCAACTAAACAATAGTGTATAGAAATTTAATTCAATATATTTTAAAGTTTAGAGTCCGTTTAAACTTTTGGCAGTCCATTTATGGACGCGAATAACTTTTCATCATATCATACGATAACCGTCGTAAAAGACAAAAATATAATATATCAATTTCAAAAGAAAATAGAGCTACCTAACAGCGTAGTAATTTTGGCAAAAATATATTATACATTTTATTAATTCGGAAAAATTTTAAGGGATTATTAACACACAATGTAGTACATAATACTATAATATAGTATTTAATTAACCGATTATATATAATTTAATATGACAACGTCATATGTATGAATGCATGTATGTTTGCAAATGAATAATTAAATTGTTAAAAGTACAGAATTTTATGGAGAAGAAAAAAATGAATTTTAAACTAAACACAGCAAGTACTAAAATGTAAAAAAAAATGTATAAAGACAAGTAGCTTATACAGAAATGAAAAAAATAATTACTAAATTAATATTTTTGTAACATGCTGTAAACAACTTTACTATTTTAATAAACAAGAAAAACGATTAAAAGGATTATGAAATTATTATGAGTAGGAGCATTAAGTGAAATATAAAATATGCGTTACATTTTGTTGAAATATGCTAAAATATGCAATTATACAATATAACAAATTCTAATATAAACTAACCATTAAATAAACATATTATATAAAAACGATTTAAATAATAACTAGGAATATTTAATTTTACACAACGATATCGATTCGTAATCGTTTCATTTGGTATATCAGTCAAACAAATCGCACGAAACCACAATATATTATGCGCCTTTAAATTTCCAAAGTTAGAGCAGATCGCATAAGAACGTTTATATATATTTATGTTGAAACATATAATTTTACGTGACATAACGTAATGAAACGGCCTCAAATTGCATAGTTTAAATCCTCGTCCTCGATATCGCCAGTCTATTAAGTGTATTATTACTAATAACGAAATATAATCTATCTCGAAGCGTCTCTGATCGTCTAGATAAATCACAACTACTTAACATTTAAAATATTAAGTCAGAATATGTACCAATACGCGAAAGCATGCACACAAAAATGACATCATAATATTATTATTTTAGAACTAAGCAAATCGTTAGCCAAAACTATAAATATTGGAGGTTTCAAACAAGACATAACGTTGCGTATAAACATTTTTTTTAAATATTATTAAAACATATAATACGTCAAATAATTGAAAAAGCTGAATAATTTGCCAACGCTTGCTATTACCTATATAGGAAGTACATATTTTCTTTTGAAATGAAATATGATATTATATTTATGAGAATTTGATTTAAGTGTGTTTACGTATTATTTTTTATAGTCAATATCCATACTGCCATATTGGCCACATACATTTCGTACGAGCGCATAAAATCATACAAGGCGATTCACCGAGCACGTTCTCCTCTAATATTTTTTTGTACCACTTCAGAAGTGTGTCCTGTGGGCTGTGAAGGTTCAAACTTCTGTTTTTAAAATGAGAACCCCCTACGCGGTTTACTGTAAAATGTTTAGTGGATAATTGTTTTAAAAATGTCGATGGACCTAGTTCAAAATTCAAACGAGAAGTTTCAGTGGTTTCTAAGTCACCCGGTATGATATTATGAATTATGAAGAATGCAAATGAACTCGTATGGTTTTGAATGTATGTACAACAGAACTGCCTTTAACGTGTCAACATCGTAAACGTTTGCGATCGACGAAACAAAATAAAAGCGTGTACGCATTTAAGCCATTACATTAACCTTACAATAGCTATATGTCTCGCAATGATTGTGAACTGCACAACGAAACGCTCAAAATATAATACGGGTACATAATATATATGTATATGTACGTAAAACATCAACAAAATTCGTGCCTTTCGTTAGATTTAATCGGCAGACCTTATAGTTCAGTGTAAGTGTGTATACGGATAACGACGACAGTCAACTTGTGTTTTGTACATAGTATATACACGAGTACAGGTTTGCTCCCCCCTAAAATTGTCGTGTTTTAAGCGCTATATTATATATAAGTCGACGCGTTTTCGTTTTCAACCGAATTTCGACGAGATAGCGAAAGATCAAAAGTTCATGTTATACAATTTGATATTATAATATTATACGGCCGTCCGAAAAAACGAGGATATAATATATAACAATATGATCGTGTTATATATATTATAAGAGTATTTTATAATATGTTATTAGGTACAGTCTGGAGCGGCTATCGAGGCGGACTGTTAACGACATATTTTATAAGAGTTGCGCAATAATAATACAGATATATATAGGTACGTCGGAATATTATCCATTATATTATTATTTATTATTATTATTATTATTATATTACGTATTGTACTACTATGGAGCTGTATAAAACACGACGTTGTTGCATAAAAAATAGAAGATCTTCGTATCTGGTAAACTAAAAACAACTGCTATTACGATACCTCTAGGCTTTAGGTACCTACCTATTATTATTGCGGGTCGCAAGACGCTGAGCGTTTCGGAGAGAACAATATCGTCGACATACACCAGAACAAATATTATTATTAATATTATCATCGCGGTACACCATATTATTATTATACAATAATACCTAAATAGGATAGTGCAGGTGATGATATATAAACGAGTTTGTGCGATTCGGAGCGAATTCATTAGCATACGATATATGTATAATATTCATTTATGTCCCTATAATAACATATCTTTTATACCATTATATTATTTTGTTTGCATATAATACATACAACGAGTGCGTCACGAGGCGTTCTAAACAGGGGTGGTAGGGGAGAGGGAGGGTGAGAGAAAATAGGGCAACTTATTATGGTTACGAGTATATTGTATATATATAAGTACGCATTATTATAAATTATTATTACCTGTACGTATTTCAAAAGTATAGCAAAATATCATAACTATTGTTCGATAATTTCATCCCTCGCCCGAAAAATGGACACTTACGTCAAGAACACGATCACGCTATATGATATACTTAGGTACTCGAGTGTGTGTGCATAATCCGTTGACTTTCGTACCTATGCGTATATTTTTTTAGTTTTTTAACAGGATCAGTACATATGCAGCGCATATAATTAGGTGCGTACCGTTAGGTTACATATATTTTTATGGTTATGATTTGAAAGAAAGAAAAAAATGATGACTGTGTAGTACTGGCGTACACCGAGTGCGTATTGTGTATATTTACAGAGTGATCCATTTACACTAATTTTCAGTTAATTGTTGTTTATAAAATGGGTACTATGTTTTTTGATTAGTGTTTACTATTTTTTTATTTATCGTATAGTGGTGATTTTGGATATTTTCATTTTTTTTATGATATCTTACCAACATTTTTAATTTTATAATCGGAATAGCAAATTTTCTGAAAAAATGTATGTATACCTATGATCAAATATGGAATAAAAAGATTGTTTTTTATTAATTACCATAAACAATTTAGATGAGCTGTGGAAATAGTTAAGAAGCTATACCCAAGCAAGAGTTGTGGTGTACCACTAATCTCAAAAAGTATTCTGCTTCAGCTTAGGAAAAAAAAATTATAATAAACTGTCAATAACAAGAAAATTCCTCTTAAACAGCCACTATAATAAAAAAAAAAAAATAGAAAAATACGATTTTTTTTATTAAAAATGTATAGTGCATGTAATACTTCAAAATTATGAGAACAAATGTTTCAAAAGCATTTGACGTGGAAAATCAATGTGGTCGTGTAAACGGATCGGGACGATCGAAAAATAATACGGAGTGCTTCTATTTACGTGATGATTAATACATTATTGTGTAGGTGGTACGTTGTATATCATAGCATATAATGTATATAGGTACTATGTAAGCGTATGAATTGTAAGTAATTGGCTGCAACTATTCGCGATCGTCATCATTCATCGTTGAAAAAATATCCGATTTCGTGTTATTTTACCCCGACTACCCGTACAAAATCGTTTGTATATATTTTATTATTTTCACCGAGACAAAGCGCATATACCGGTGATGTTTTCCAATTAAATTTTCGAGTATATTTTAAGTAGATGTAGAAGATATACGCGCGTTACACACTTGTGATCACACTTGCTCCACGGTTTCGCTTCTCTGTAATATACTGATGAAATCGTCGATATAAACACATACGGAGCGATTTTTTAAGGCATGCTAGTAATTTTTTTATGCTTAAATTTTGCATACAATAAAATTCAGATTTTCGGAATTTTTAAATACACTCGAAGACCATTTTTCGAATCATTGACATTTCTTGTAGCACTTAAATATGATCCTCTGATAACATAAATTTCAGTTTTTCAAATAAGAACATCCCTTTTTTATTTTTTATTATTAAGGAGCTATATTTTACGTTGAGAATTTTGATGTATCTAAATCAAAATTCAAGCCAGTAGTTTTTGAGTTATGTGGCCTTGTGTTTTAAGGTTTACCTAATGTCTGTGTAATGGGTTAAGTAGATAGCAGGCTTAGACGATTTGAAAAAGTTAGCAATCACTATTGATTTATGAATATAAATAATTCGTAAAAACGATCTAGGTATAATATAAATACTACATCTAACATTACATAAAGATTTTATTCTAATAAAAGTATTTTTAAGGATTATTATCCTTAGTACAAACATTTTCATAACTCATTAGTTTTGATAAAGATACATCAACATTTTAAAGAAAAACATTCGCTAAATAATTTGCAGTTAAATGGGGTTCTCATTTGAAAAATATAAGTTTGTATCGCTACAGGATACTCCTTACGTAGTACAAAAAATATCAAAAATTTGAAAATATGGTCTTAGGTCTACTTAAAAATTCTAAAAATCAAAATTTGAATAATATACAATTAAAGGGATAAATAAGGGTGAGCATGAGCATGCTTAACAAATCATCCTGTATATATATATATAATGCGATATGGCTTATATACTTACGTGTATACATTGTACACGGAAACGGCTGCAGTGGCATGACATATTATTAGCGACAACAATGAGTTGTCGAGTACATTAAAAATGTCAGACACATTCGAAACTGTAAAGTGGCAAAGTTAATTCAAATCCGAGAAAAGCGCCTGCAGTACAAACTTTAATCGTAACTCGAAGTCGCGCGTGAACCTAGACGCTCAAAAATTTCAATTTTCGTCGTATCTCGTACCTGCCCGTTTGCTATTCGTTTTACGAATTCAAGTCGCCAAGCTGCGGGAATAATGGTTTCATTTTTTTTTTCGGCATCGCACAATAATGTTATAATATAATGTTTCCCGCCAAAATAAAACTCAATCGTGACTCACTCTTTAAAGCGACGCCCGTACACATGCCACAAGCATCATACGATATAGCTTATGCATACGCGCACAGGTGGCAATTTATTTATTTTACGACGACTTCACCGGTGCTGCCGCTGCAGCGTTTCGCGTTGCGTAACTGTTTGGAAATACAGATAAGCAGGTGATTTCTAAGTCAAAAATTTTAGGTATACGCGTTACATCACCACAGTCTTGTACTATCTAATCGAATTACACCGCCTATCAATGCCATATATATATATATATATATATATCGATTGGTCGACAACGGCTCATTTTTTAGATTATTATACGCCATAACCCGCGGTACGTCGATAAATGTGTTGCAGGATGATGTTAACCGGTTAAGCGCGGCCAGATGTTTCTTTCTTTTCTTTTTTTTTTTTTAATGCTTATTGCCCAAACGCAGTTTAAACAGACCTAACAATATTTCCTTGGGGCTTCTACAATGAAAATCTTACGCAAAACGAGCAATTTACCGAACGAAATCGGAATGGATTAGAAGTGTCGTAATAATGTATATATGCATTAGGTATATTATACGGCATATATACATTAACATCATTTACTCACAGAAATTAATACTTGAAAATTGAATGTTAGTTCGAAGTAATAATGTTCAAACATACAAATACCTAAATATATTTATAATCCCAAGCTAATATATAGTACACGAATTACAGGAAACCAAAAACAACAAATAACGAGTACAAATACATTTTAGTTTTTTTTTTAAAATAAATTGCTTTTATTCGCACCGTTCATTACGAAACTCTGAACAATACGCTTTAAGTATACACATAATATACACACTATCGGGTTCGAACCGCGAGCATGGATCGCCGGGCCGGACCGCAGTCCCAAATCAAGATAATATAATGACAAATAGTGTGTGGTGAAAATGGTCCAGGCTTGGTGATCCATATTATGTTCGAGGTCCAAACCCAATACCGAGTATAGGTACATTAAATCGACGAGATAAAGTAAAAATAAATAGGTACATTACAGTGTACGCATACCGCATAAGTTCGAACAATTTTTAACAAAACTATGGTGTTTCGTCGTCGTTTTTCAGCTCCACAATAGCGGTCAACTTGACAAAACTTGACATAATATGCAAAACGATTTTTTTATTTGGAATTATGGAAATGAAAAAAGTAATAATAATAGACGGTCTTAAGAACGTAGGTATATAATAGATATAATTTTAAGACAGCAGACTACAACTGCATGCAGGAACAATCGTTAGTCCTTAATTATGGTAGGACATATTATAGGTGTATATTATCACCTCAGACTTGAGACACGCATTAAAAAAAATTACGAGACAAAGACGACATAGGAAAAATATACTATTTGTTATTGCACTATACATGACCAGTTTCCATAATCATCGACCAGGTTTTTTTTCTTTACGCAACAGTTTTTAATTGTTATAGGCTGTGCAGCATATATAGGTATACGCGTGTGCGTTTGAACTATACAATGCGGTCGTAAACGTTGAAACACGTTTAACCAAAGAGTACCTATACTACCATACACATAATACAATGTAGGTTGCCATTATTCGACCGCGTGCTATACATTAGCTTTGTTATGTTGTTTTAAATCTTATACGCATAGTACCTATACAGGTTGGACCACCGAATGATTTCCTATTTAACTGCAGTGCGGTTCACTAAATGAAAAACTGGATAACACGACAGATCATCGTATATACACTTGTACGAGTAATATGTAGATTCGTATATATACATAATATATGTGATATGTTTATGTTCAAAACGAAAACGTAGTTTTTATTTATCTACCGAAATAAATTAAAAAGAATTTGGTTATTAAACTAAATATGCGCAATCGCTCCGGCATGAAGATTGAAATCTCGGATTATTAACAAACAAAAACCGACTAGTTAGAAAACTAACAGTTAACCAACCGTCATGCTATACACTGTTATATATGGTACCTATAATACTATATTTTAAGATGAAAAAATGTTTTAACTCACCAAAAAAAAAATTTTAATAAATCATTTTCTGAAAGAGCTAAGATCAGGAGGTAGGTTATTAATTTATTTTAAGCGTTATTTTACCTACTGCACATGCGGGAGAAAAAAGTATCAGGTACGTCAACTTAAATGACTAACGAGGCACACGACACAATAATATTCAAATATAAACACTAATTATGTAGGTGAAAACCGAAACAAAAATAACATAAAATTAAAATTATATATATTATATGTATCTAATTTATAAATATTGCTACATTATTAAACGAACTCAACTAGAATTCAATTTAAAATGAACTATAGTAGTTATTAAAAAAGTAATACGTTTAAAAGTTAACATAGTGAAACAAAAAATAACTCTTTAAGTTGATTTAAGTTACTAAAAAATATTACATGAGTACAATATTTGTCAAAAAAAAAATAGCTCTAGAAATACGTTGATTTATTAAAATATGATTTAAAATATATTTTTTGCACACGAAGAGTGTATTGCATGCTTCGTGCTTGTATGTTATCCATTACCAACAACTATATATTATTAAAACGTTAAAAAGGATTAAAATCTAGTATTAATCAAGATTTTACTGTTGAAATAAAAACATACAATTTCAAGTTTCTAAATTGTATTTGATATTTTATTGCACTAACTATTTATTGTCAACATGCATTTGACGGTGATTAACGTTAAACATCACATCAACATTAGAAATATAGACAACAATCAATACATTTTAGTGTCTTATAAAGGGCATAAATATTTAAGTTTTAGATTCTGAGTGAGTTTGGATTTACTTTGATAATGACGGGCATTTATTTATTTTTTTTTGTTTACCATTTTTTTGAGTAGTAAAACAGCTTTAAAAGCTCATTTAGTGGCCCTATAGAAACTGCAAAAAAGGACTACGAAAATATAAGTCAGCCAGTCCGGTTTCAACAAAATCGATAAGGGTATTATTATTTGTCGTAATTCAGAAAATAATGGGCACTTAAAATGTTAAAAATGTCTTATGAACACTAAACAGAGCTCCGCTCAGAATCGTTTTTCGAATGCGATGATTTATCACTGCGTTCGAATGTATATAATAATAATTAATAATAAAACTCTATCTCACGTCGAGACAAGTGCGCACACCCACGGTCCCTGTGCTCAGTCCAACCTTCCAAGTTATTCTCTGCTTCAATCATTTTGTATATAAATCTTGTTGCTGATAATATATATTTAAATATCGTAACATATTATGTCGTATAGAATAATATAATTTGATATGAAAATATAAAATACCATTGCAAGTGTTCCATATATATTCTATATAATACGTATATAAACATATAATATGATATACTATTCAATTTTAACCTGCAGACATCATTATCTGTTTAATCTAATGTTAAATTACTCAGCCAAACAGAAAGCTTTGTATAGCATCATAAGGTAGATAAAAAAAAAAAAAAAACAGAGCTAACGACTCGAACGAAAAAACGAAATCGA
Source organism: Myzus persicae (assembly GCF_001856785.1). Taxonomy (NCBI): domain Eukaryota; kingdom Metazoa; phylum Arthropoda; class Insecta; order Hemiptera; family Aphididae; genus Myzus; species Myzus persicae. Next base: position 172,495 of record NW_019103046.1, on the reverse strand, counting down.
GAAAAAAATTAAACATACATTTATGAAATGGTGTAAGAAACACTGAAAGAAAAAACTGAGTAGATGATTTTTGTCATTATTGTTTCTCGGGGAACGACTATATATGGTCTACGATGTGCGCGTATAATATAATATTATAACATCGGCACCACTCGTACTTAGTACAGAACATGAATTGTTCTACTTTTTAGCGTCAATACTCAACATAATATACCTGTCATATTTAATATAAAAGCCATAAAACCATATTCAACATAATATGGATGTGCACTTCTGGAAATAGTTGATTAGCATATAAGTAGGTAAAATGCTGTATTAAACTACTCGTATTCTATTCTCAAATTTAATATTACCTTAACTTTAAAGTGAACATTTTTAACGTGAAAGTGTTCTCTTAAGATAAACAACAGGATTAATAAACCGTTTTTGTCCAAAATAAATACGGCCACTGTTATTTTAATTATTTTACAACATTAATGATGATATAACAATATAATATATTTAATTAATCAAAAAACAGCGCAGATTTATATATACAGACATTAGAAATACAAATTTCGTACAAGATATGCAAACACTGAAAGATTATCAGACGATCTCGCTTAAAACAATCATTCCACTAGAAAAACAATAATTAAGCTAAATTAAAAAAACTAAACTCTATATTTTACTGCATACTTGTGTACAAACACGTATATTAAATATTTTCTAACTTTAAACGTTTCTTTTTTATATCTATTTTTGTGTTTTTTAAAGATAGGTTAGAAGAACATATTATTATGGAAATATGATAAAATTATTCTATTAAGTTTAGCTGAAGGATATTAAACTGAAAATAGTATTAAATAAAATAACGCTCGAAACTCAATATGAGCGCAATTTTTTTTAAAACTGTACAGTCAATTCTCAATTGAATTTCTTATTTTTTAGAAAATTAAGAATTAGTATTAGTACCTATATGGCTTCGAGGCAAATATAATACAACTTAGACATTTTGAAATTGCCTTTGTCCAAATCCATTTGTGCCCGATTTCTTGAGTGTATCTTTAGATGGCCATCATGATACAAAGCGCAGAAATAAAGTTATTCTAAAATTATTCACAATACACATATCAAAGAGATCAGTGTAATTTACATTTTCATAACTGAACTTCAAATATAAATGAGTAGATAAAAGTATTATCAAACAATAACGATCTAAGACAATTTTGTTCTAAGCAATTTTAAAACAAAAGACTTGTCTTTTTTTACACACAACGTACACTTGTCTTCTCTATCAAACGATTATAATTAATGTGAAATACATAAACTATTATTTATTTTGTTTTTACATGGTTACTGTAGTAAAACCGTGAATTATATATTAAATCGCCTGGAACCATTTTCTTTTTTTATTATTATTGAGCGAATACCTATAGTTTCTCTTTCTAAGACATGCTTGAAACTTATTTATCTGACAACGATGACAATATAATCAAACCAATAGGTAATACTGAAATTTAATTCAATGGCAGAACTAAAGATATAATGTTTTACGTGCCCTTCAAATATTTGTAATTTAAGAATTTACATAAGTACAGTATATATAGAGTATAACAAATCCGAATATAGTGATTTAGTGCATTTCAATAGGACTTAACAGTAATTCTCTTAACGTTATGACGTATTAGTCTGAACTCTCATTAAAGTGTTTGAATGCTTACAATTGCATAGTTATTATCATACATTTTTATACAATATTATAATTTTTGGAAACATAGAACAATTTCAAAAATACCTGAAACTTTTATTTCAGTAAGAAGTATTCAATACATATACACCTAAAATAACTAAGTACAAGTAAATAATATGAGGTAGGGAATGAGAACATTACTGTGGTTACATAATTAAAGAGCTACAAAATACCCATTGGTGTAACTTATCTTGGGATTGATGAGTTGGAGGATAAGTTAGAACATTACCATTTTCTTTTAAGTCTACTACGAGGATTTCCAGGAAATGAAGGAATGTATAAGCCGTTTTTATCAATGGATTTCGGTGGTTTCCTAATCTAGTAAAGAATGGAGTATAAAAGATTGCTGTTTCTTCCTCGATTGTTTTTATGCCAAGGTCTTTATGAAGGGTCAGGTTAAAGACAAAGGTTGGTGCATTTTTAATCTTGCGAAGTGTGATGTTTTGGAATGCTTGAATTTCTTTGTTTACATTTTATTGCCTAGCCGATCCCCAAAGTTGAATCTATTAAGTCCATATTGGCTATACGAGAATTTAATATATTATTAGTTTAGTTTTTACAGTAGTAATTTGATCTTCGAGAGTAGGATTTTTGGTGAGCGAGAACAAGCGTTGGGAACATAATCATCTTGTTTTAATATGACTTAGTCAGGCTAATCTTTTATCGAGGTTGATAGGAACCTAAATATTTAACAGTGTCGACTATCAAGAGAAGGTATAGGTAGATTGTTTACGGTAATGTTAAGTCCATGTCTTAAGGCGAAGGTCGAATGAACGGATTTATTGTGTTTAATTTAATTCACCATTTTGCGTACCATTCAAAAAGTAGATTTAAATAGGATTGTAAATTAGCCGAGACAGTCATTGTGTATTGATAATGTGACTTTGACATCATCGACATAGTCAGCGACACGGAACATATTATACTTAAATAATTTTTCATAGAACTATTCAGAAAACTGCATAATACGATATAATGTACCTACAATATATTATATTGTATACTATATAGTATATACCTACTACATGATAATTATAATTCAACAAACCACTACTATAAAATACAATCATGTAAAAAAGTTTCAGCATGAAAAAAAATGAGACTTCAAAGACATTTTCTTTTCAACATAAGGATTGAACTATGGGCTTGCACGCAAATATGTCTAAGGACCACAATTAGCTAGAATTTTACATCATCGTGTGTTTTTGTTTTGGCATAAATTACACAAGATATTTTTTGAAGAGTCTTAGCACCACTGAATTTTTAATAGCAGGCCGAGTCGTAAACTTTATAGATGATCATTCTTTTACGCTCTTTTTGTTTCGTTTTTTTTTCTTATCCTTTATTCAGACGGGTTGTTTAAGAGGACCCGCGGGTTTTATTTCGTCGTGCACAAACCCATGTATGTATGTCGAACAATGAATCTTACTGAAATCAAAACTCGCTAGACACAATAAATCGAGAACGGTTCCGCGCGTCTGTTGCAGCGATAACGAGAAAGACAAAATGGCCCACCCGAACGAATAAAGAAAAACGCGAAATTAAATTAAAACGTTGAGAAATGTATTTGAAAACAATTAATCGAATGCGCATTCATATTGTATTATAATTCTATAGATATAAATCGAATAAAAGGAAGCAGCGATGTTAAAAGTTCTCGGTACATAAAATATATGATTATACGTAGTTTGATTATTTCGTTGTTTCTTGCAAATGTTTTCGCACTGCAGAGTTCATCCACGCGCCGACAACATTTGAGTAAGTAACCCAAAACCGATTAAATACCTCTGAATATGATTATTTTATTCATTGGAAACGCGTATATTGTTGCATAACGAGTGCATAATTAGAAGACGTTTCCTCGATATAAGTTGTTTCAAAAAAAAAAAAAAAAAACAATAATGCGCAAACGTAATGATTCAAATAATAAAACCACATGAAATGTGTATTATTGAAATATGCACGTTTCTAAATATTATAATTCGCATCATCATTATATACTATACAAGTAACATCACGTGTACACACAAAAACTGAATTATCGAAATTCAGTAATATTATAATATTCTCTCACGCGTATAATATTTATATGTGTTTATTTTTTTTTTTACTATTCAATTTTAGTTCGCACAAAGTTCCGATATGTACCAGGTATAGAGGTAAACTGGCGTGTACTTTGTGCAGCTATACGATAATAATATGCGAGGAAGAGTGAGTGAGGATATGATTACGTTCTTAACACGTCAACCAACATAAACCATCATCGGCGACCTGTATACCTGCAGTCAATACCACAGCTATCTACATAACTATATATGAGTACACTTCACATACAAATATATAAAAAAAAAAACAAAACGTACATAACAATTACTAAGCGAATGATTTAAACAGAAAATAAATTACTAATATTATATTTAATTTTTCTCGAGAAAAAAAAACATCCAAGTCCAATGTATATTTTGTGTTGCTCATTTTTTTTTGCCCCGTTGACTAACTATAATATTGATGACGATACCACAACAACTGTTCAACCACTGATGACAGTGAGGATTAAATTGTTTAAAATACATATACTAGGCCAACGGTCTGTGCATAAATTATTTTAAAAAATAAATAAATACGATATCGCTTCTTTCGCAACTGTTAACAAACACTGATTGTTTTTTAAGCGCTTTTATACAAACGATGAAACGCAGCGAATTACGCGCTACGGATGACTTTATAGCTGGTCTAAGTATAATATATATTAAGTATACCCGTAATATACGCGTGCACAGTCGATCACATTCTAAAACGCATTTCTTTCTAGCGGCTTTTTATAAAAAGTATATATATAGGTATCTACATACCAACATTGACAACGCTACCCGACTTTAGGGACAATTATATATATATATATATAGTTATAATATAATGCATGTACGTGTATAATAGGTACCCCCTAACAATATTTAAATTGATAAGCAAATACGCTATACAATTGGTGGCGTCTACCCTATCATTGTCAACACGCTGATAGTATACCCATGATAAATGTCCAACACAAATGTGTCGAACTTTCGACCTATATGCTACACATGAATCGAAAAAAACATTTTACGCGTTTCTATAAACTATTGTATGGGTAATATGGGTCGTATGTAATAATGCAATGTTCAGTCCCTAAAAGAGGAAAAGAATATTTGATCAGTCAAGCAAATTAAGCGGTAGATACTCCGGTCAAAAACGCAGTTTTTTTCAGTCCAAATTAATTTTTTATCGATTACAAGTATACATTAAGCACATATTTTTAGTTTGTTTGGCGTAGTAAAACTGTATACTCTGTAGTTAATGCTGACGATGTAATACATTATAACACAGTAAGCTATAAATATTGACGACAACCATGTCAAAACCGACAACTTTGCACTAATTTGCGTAAAAATAATAATAATACGAAAATAAGATTTTATCGTATACCAGATATACTATCAAGGTCAAAGGTATATCCACCTAATCAATTGCATAATATTTATATAATCACGTAATTATTTTACATATTTATTAATTACACTTAGTATTGCAATAATTTGTTTTCTTACATTTTTCTTTCGGAATAACATATAATATGAGTGATAAAATATTGTTATCACTTATTATGAGTGCGTATTTCTTAAACGCTTTTCAATTGAACGATAAACGACTAGTAAAGTGGAAAATGTATCAAAACGACAATTTGTTATAATTATTATGAGTAAAATAATACATGAACTTTTGTCAAGGATAATATTTCTTATCTTCAAATTGATCAACATCATAAATTGTAAATTGAATGGTACACAAAGCACCACCTATATAGGCATACTCTGAAGGTCTCGCGGTATATCGTCATAACAAAAACAATTTCAGAAATGTGTATAAAATATGGCCCGATGATAATCCGACTAGTTTATAATATAATAAGTTGATACAAGTTCTGAGGTCTTGGAGGTTTTTTGATTTTGTGATAAAAAAAAAAATAAGAAGAAAATGAAAAAGGAAGAAAACGTTTGTCATCTACTGTCGGGAAAAACCATCAACCGGAAACGTGCAGGATTACTTATTTGCTAATAGCCAGCGCATCCGGAACGGAATGAGTTGACTCCATTCATTGTGCAATAGTTAGTTTAAAAAAAAATCGGTCAGCGTTTCACGGTGGCGAGCATTTATAGTATTTTGTTTTTAGTTATTACTTATTACTTATTCATCATTATTACACCTATATTGGCAACTATCTTTCTCTGAGCGTCTCTATCACACCATCATACTCCGATATCGGTCTGGAGAATGGAGTCAAGGCCAAAACGTTTTGTTCCGGGTGCGCCCTGTATGCATTATATATATATACTATGAGTTACAATATATTTTATATTATGTTCGACGCGCGTCGTACACGGTACACGACGACCTCCAAATGTCTTGCCACAGCGAGACAAAATAAAAGCAACAATATAATGAAATTGAAATGGGATTATTTTAATCCATCAGTAGGAAAAAAATGCATATACCTACGCGCATATTATAAGGTATAGACAAAAAAAAATGGTAGTGGCGACCAACGCTAATGGGTTTGCACTATTCCATTCATCGCGTCCACAGTTCTCGACCTTCGCTGAAAAATAAATAATCAAAAGGCCGTTAAGCAGTATTTTTTTTATTATTATTATTTTTTTTGCTTCAAACCGAAATTATCGAATAAAGCAGTTAACACGCGTCATTGTTATATAGAGTACCTACCTACATAATAATATAGTGTCACTTAAAATGTGGTACCAGAGGATTTTGGAACTAGGCCAAACGTCTGTACATGTACGTGTGTGAGTATATGTGCAATGCGTGTGTGTGTATAGATGCGAAATTGTTGTCGGTTAAAGAGAGACGTGCTAGCAATGGAAATAGCGAACCAATACGCCAAGCGTATGAGGAAGAGAGCCAAAAAAAGTTCGCCATTATGCGACTTCATACGAGGCATTGAATGAATTTTCACCATTCCTATTTTTAATGCGTGCAGTGAAACACGCGGAAAGGTGTTTGACTAATCTCAACACCTCGGGAAACCTGGTTTGAAGAAAATATATTGTGCTGAAAGAACGAAATACCCGCATAATAAAGCGTTATTGGTTGTACTCTGCGTCTCATACCAACACAAATACAATTTGAAAAAACCTCCTAAATTAAAAAAAAATTCGTTTTGATTTATTGCCCAGTAAAATAAGTGTATAGCGTTGAATACATAATACTATATACTGTTAACACTGAAATGCACAAAATTTGTATTTCCAAGCGTAACGCACAACTTGTAACTTATAATAAAAAAAATTAATTATTAGCTCATAATTCTTATTTTATAAATACAATCACTTCTATTAGTAAACAACTTTTTTCTAGAAATATAAACGTAATTCTTAGTTTTCTAAAAAAACAAAATTTAAAAAAAATTGTACCGCCTATGACATAGGTACGCGTATGTGCCCACGTAAATGAAAATATAAACGCTAACACCGGAGCAACATTAGAAAAAAACAACGACGACTGCAATTTTATTTTTTTCATCGGCTCTCGACAACAATAATATACATATAACAGCATGCGCACCCATTTCTATATATGAATATAATAATATATACATGTATATGATATAAGCTCCGGGAACAAATAAACGCACTTAAATCGAATAAATAAACAGTAAGTACTTATATATCTCACAATATTAACGACCATGAGTTGTTGTTGCGTCTCGGGGTGACGGTTTTGTTTTTATTTCCACAACTACATAGCGATTTATAATACACTGCTGAACAGTTTCTCTTATCTAAGGGCGGCTGGGAAAAAAGTGCGAACAATACACACGCACATATAATATTATATATAAGCACCTAAATAAGTCGTTACTCACATCGCACGGTAAGCCCATTTCTTAGGTAAAAAAAAATATGTCCATACAGTTCATCGAGGTCGTGAATTCACATGGTCATGCAAATAATATACGAGAATGCGCCTCATATATAGACGTCGGTTGACTTGGAAAAAAAAGGGTACAAAAAATGTTCGTTATTTCCGGGGAACTGTTTTACAGAACCAACACACGCAACAGTATAATATGACATTATTTGAAAACTGAATGTACCTGTAAAGCATATTTTTTTTTAACTAAAGAAATAATTCATGGATTTTTCGCGTCGCTCAGCAACACGAGGTATACGGTAGTTAATCTGGCATCCTATAAATATATAGGTAGGTGCCTAAACCAAACACGCAGTGGTTAAGATGGGATATAATATTAGAAGGACACGGGACTAATTTCACATATTTATAATACTTACTGTTTCTAATAAACAAATTGTACCTTCTAATTAATGATTTTGGCTCATCTTAAGATAGCAAAAATTATTAACAAAAAAATATTTTTGTTTTCTACAAATAAGTTTTCTTCGTCTACAGGAAAAAAAATAAACTTGGCAATGGGCACTTGTTCTTGTGAGTTTCTCAATAATTGCTATTGTAAGAATATGTTTATTCTTATATACTGGTACCTAGGTAATTTTAACGACAATAAAGGAGGAGGCAATTATCCTAGCTTCGGACCTATACTGCTGTTCCCCGTGTAAACGGTAAATTATTATAAAGATTTACGGATATCCTATACATTATTCTATCTATGGGCCACCTGGGGTGGGCAATATAATACCTATAGCGGCTATAGGCTCGTTGCGCAGCATCCAAACAATCCCATCACACACTGCCCACACAACCGATTCGGAGGGAATATTACTGATAGGTACTGCACATTCGTCGGTCGCGAACACGTTTCAGTTGGAGTTGTGATGCGTACATATGTATAATATGTACTCGCGGCAGCTGATGGCCATTCAACCATGCAGCTTCTTCTACTATCTACACATAATATAATAATATTATTATTATACTTACACGCACCACGTCGCATTATGCTGTTTAATCGAAACGGACATAATAGGACAAACATGATCGAAGCATGATCGTAATACATGTATCGGTATATAGTATCCTCCATATAGATGCCTATACCTTTTATACATAATAATAGGTGGGGTACTATTATAATACGAACGCATTACTATATAATATATTGGATACGACGTTTCTCCGCTGTGTTGTGTTGTGTTTTCGTAATGATAAAAGATCAACCCGCCCCTGTATACATGTATAGTGTGTTATACATAGGTACCTGCGAGGTATCGTCTCTCTCTAGACAGCACATATTTATCTCGTCTCGCGTATTCTGATTATTATTATGTTCGTATATGATTTTTTTTTTTTTTTTGTTCTGTTTTTCTATATACACTGACTGTCTGGCGGAAAAGTTTCGCGGCGACACTATATATCCACACGCACGCACATAATATACATGCCGTCCATTGTGCCCATTGTTTTTGTATACCCGAAATCATTTGTACAAATCGCGTAGTATTCGGTGCCGAACAAACGAAATGCATATACAATGTACTGCTGGTTAGTTGGTGCAGCGATCCAGTACAAAGCATTGCTCGAAGAAAAGCCATTTTCGCTTTTTATTATTATGATCATCATTATCACCACCGATTCTAAACTCAAAATTGAATACAATATCTTAATAAGATTTGCGTTAGATCAAATAACTAACTGTATCACGGTATGATTTAATCCGCATGCCTCACTTGTATGTAGTTTTATTTTACGTCACTTACTCGCTCAAGTTTGTAAAAGGAACAATATAGTATACGATCAGTCGACTTGCAGCACCCCGTACTATGCTGGGACAAGTCGGACAACTTGTCGGAAATAGATAAACTGAGGCAGGACTGGTCAGTTATGTAAGGTGGCTGATTTATTATGAAAACCGGAGACGTGTCGGGATACATATTTGCAGAGCATTGCTCGAAAAGAATTATAAATAAATATTACAAAAAAAATGAAAAACATGCCAAAATAACGAACTGGCTTCTAATGTACAGAATACCTACCAGTTAAAGCCAGTGTTCGTAACAAATATTATTCACAACGATGGAATAAACATGTTTTTTAATTTTATTTTTTGCAACGCACATCGGTAACGTGTGTGAATTTAGCTAATGAAATTGAAAAAAAAAACAAAAATACAATTTATTCATGAATAAAAAAATCAAATGGCCTACAGTTAATAATAACAACCTATTAAAATACATTTCCTAGTCATAATTATAGTTTTTTTTATGAATAATATAAAAAAATGTAATCACCTTAAAAGTCAATATACCTACAACTATGACGTTAGATAAATAAATTATAATATAGGTACATGTAGGACGATAAATACTAAATAGTGTAATACAAGACTAATTTTTAATTTTTACAACAGTAATAAGATTACTGTTTGTTATAAAACCACTATTAGGTACCATTTGGAAATTGATCGTTCCTTCCTATTTATAAAATTAGATTGCACAAATTTGAGTTTATTTTGATTTTCTAGAAAAAAAACTATGATATCCGTTACGTATAGTTTGACGAGGCATTATTCATTACTTTTATATCTCGCATAATGGCTAGGCGTATTTTCCGCTGCTCCAAATTTAATATCTCCAACGGGAAATGAACAACTGTTTTTCTCTACCAACATTGTTTACAAGCCAATGACCACATAATACAACACAATACATTTACTGAGCAATAACAAAAAAAAAAAAATTAACGCAACACACTATTGACGTCAATAATATAATATTCACAACAAACAGACTTTATTTACTTACACTGAGTGCTGAATAGTATAAAGGTTAAAACACTAACTATATAGCACAATATGCCTGCACAGTTCACACAGCTTAATCTCAACACTTTTCCTTAATTGAAAAACCGTTAACTTGAGTTCATAGGTAACTAATTTAATTTGTTTGAAAGATAATATAATATAGTGAATGCCATTCGAAAATTAATTTCTTATCGGTGTATTTGAAGGTAACTGAATAAGCTACTATTTCTTCATTTTAACATATAATTAAGCACGACAATATGACAGGAAATGTATATAATGCAGCCTTCAATATATAATATGTAGGGTTATTACAGTGATAAGTGATAACGCACAGAATATTCACAAGACTAAGAAATGATCGCAATAAATAATATAAATATAAATAAGTATTAAATGGAAGTATAAAAGAAATAAGATCCAAAGATCGTGACACGAACGTAAGTAAAACATGAAAAGCATCAATGATAAAAATCAAATACATTTTTAACGTAGAGTAGGCCACTATTTGTGTGTAGGTCATTTAAACATATTATGTACCTATGTGTTGTAGGTGCAGTGCTGTAGTTAATTTAAACTTGATATCGGTGAGTCATCGGAAACACCCAAAATAATCTTCTACAGAGTTCATCAAAATGTTGGTCACAAAAAGCTACATTTTTTATTAGAAACTTTAACGACACACACAAATAAAATGCGATTAGTAAGAATCAAAAAGTTTTTAATTTATTGACTTCATCTGAAAATCATGTTTGAAAGTTAATCAATGATATAATGACTCAATAGTGCAATTATAAGATTTTAAACGTATTACTTACTGTATTATCAAATTATATATTTATAAAATACATAAATACACGTTAAGCCAATATTTTCATTTGATAGAACAGAAGCAAGTGTTATATATAATTATGTCACGCAGGCTACGAGTATAACAATTATAAATAATAAGCAATCTACAAATTACAAAGCACGATGGTACCTAATAGTAATATATAACGATTTTGGATTTTTATTTTTAATGGAATTTACAAAAAGTTTGGTGAGAATTCACCACTTTGGAATCATAAGGATTTTCCTGTACCTAATTGTATGAGATTATTTGAGTTTGAAAACTACCAAACCATTCCTCTAAAAAAATTAAGGAAGGATTGTAAGATTATTAACGAGCATTGTGGCTTTACAGTTAACCGACAAATTTCCCTGCAAATTTTGAGAGGAAATAACTTAAGTATGATAGAAGTAAAAATACGTATAAATGTGGTTATGTTTTATTATTTCTAGTGTGTTGAAGCAACTATAGTTGTATTAATGGTGATTCACTCCTACCACAGCAAAACATTTTTGGTTGCCGAAATGTACGTAAAATATGCGGTGACTCGACCAATTAACTACCTATAGTAGTTTAAAATTACTACAAATCTATATACATTTTTTTTATTGTAAATTTAAATATTCATGTTTTTAATTAACTTAACATAAGATAGCTTGGTTATTTTTTGTAAAATGAATTCATACCTAGCCACATGTTTTAAATTCACACTGAAGTTATTGAAATTCGATATACACTTTACTATACCTATTGATTAATAATAGAAGTTAAACGTTCATACATATCCAAAGAATTGTGTGTATAAACGAATGAGTGATCCACATGTTCAATATATCAACGTTTTCCGGATTGACAGGTGATTTCTATAAGCCACAACCCAATGCGCTTAACCGACAGTTAAAAAACTTAACAGTAAATCGATGATAACTGCTGAAGATGCTGCAGTACAGTATTGACTGGTTACGGTCTTATAGTGGTAGGTAAGTTTCATACCGCGAATAACTGCTTTAAGCACAATATCCGCTAGTCTATAATTATGGTGGTCAGAATATTCGTGTAGCGTGACGTTTTGAGCAATAAGACAAATTAAAAAGCAGCGCCATTATATTATGGTACTAAAATACATACGCAGCAGCCGTTATTTCAACGCACAACATGCAGAAGGATATTAGTTACAACGGAGGTCTTCACACTTTACTCTATATGAAAGCATTAGCGGAACAAAAAAAAATACATTTCATCGTAAAACCGATATGCTTCTGCTGAACATGATTACATGAAAGTAATAAATGTATTTTGCACTACAAGTAATTTCACTTAAAAGCACCTAAGTATATATTTTAAAAGTATATTTTTCGCGTTATTTTGAAACACACGATTAATGACAAAAATACATATCATATGTTCGTCAAATACATCAATAAAGTGGCATTAATTAAACACAAATCTACACATATTCACTAAATCAATAAAAATAAATAAACTCAACTAAAACGATTTAAATGTTGCTATGAATATTACAGATGAGATTTATAATTGAAAAACTTGCTAAATTATTTATTTTTATTTAATTGGTCTTAATACTCCTAATTGACCTACATTAGTAACTTTCTAAATGGAGGTTATGTCATTTAAAGTCGTGGAGTATTATTATTCCAGCTGATATACTCGAGTGTCGGTCATTGTACTAAACAAATTTATTAACCGTTATGTTAACCTTTAATTTTGGCATAAAACACTTACTACTTCTTTTATTTAACAATTGTCAAACAATAATAATTTTATTACTTGATCAATAAAACATAATATCATTATACATTATTGTGCAATTGGTAAAATAAATTAAAAGAAGTACTTCGTAAAACGTTTAATAGCTATAATCGATTGAAATTTAACAGAAGATCTCAAAATATATAAATAAATTCAAGTGGTAGCATTAAATACTTATAATTATATTATGTTGATAAATATATTATGTCAGCTAAAATATGGTAAAATGCTATAGTTACTATAAATAGCAGAATATTGCAACTTTTTCACATACAAACACTTGAATTAATTAATGATATAATTTATAGATTTTTTTTTTTGTACCACTTGTGTGTATTAACTAGCAGCATAATGTTGTAAAAAAATATGTTAAAGAATTCAAAAAAAATGAATTAATTAATAAAAAAAATACACCAATGGAAAAATAATTAACACATTTCAATTATATTTTTAAGGGTATTTTTACTTATATCATCTGACACATAAAATTATAAACATTTAATAAAAGTCAAAAAAGTTGCAAGCTTTAAAACGATAATCTTAGTAGTTACTGAAGCAAATTAATTTGTTTCTTGCATTCCATAAATAGCCTGAGAATAAAAAAAAATATCAAATTCATTTTCATGAATTGTTTTGAAGTTCTAAATCATGATGGCTTAAATAAAAAAAAATGTACTTTTAATTAGAATTATATTGCCTAGGTAGGTATATACTACCTATACTACACTATAGATCCACAGCAGATAATACACAATATGCCTATATAGTTTTGTTTTAATTATGTCTTTTGTAAAATTGAATCATAATCAAAATATGAATACACAAAATACAAAAAAAAAACAATGACAATTACAACCTTGGATTAGGCAGGAAAAGTAAACACAACACACACACTTTGATACATAAACACAACCCATAAAATAATATTACAAGAATATCATAGGTATAGTATAGCGTCGACAGGGTATTGTTTTATCTATATTTCGTCTAGGCTATACGTTTTAAAAAAATAAACATATATTCAAGTCAATATTATACCGTGCGTTTCCGAAAACAGGGAACCCCGTATAATTAAATTACCCGTATTAGGCAGTAGCCAATACATGTTTTTGAATTTTTGTGGGACTTGAAACTAGACTAATGGATCATCAATCGCTAGCAGACAGAATTCGAAAATATGTATAGAGTAACGAGTAATGTAGGAAACTAAGTTATAGAGTGAGTACACTATACTCATTTTTCAAGGACACACGATAATATACGAGTAAATCTTACAAATAAACACCCGGATATTATTCATTTCGATTGCAATTGTGGAAAAATGAGAAAAATAGTGCTGTTTGAACTTACATCTGTTGGTGATAGAAAAAATGTAATTATACACGCTGAGTGATAAAATTTAACGACAGGTATTCATAACAACAACAAAAAAACGTTAAATTTGAAACCACGCATATTATTGTACACATGTGACATAGAAGTCATATCGTGATTGATAACCACACAACTAAATATAAGCCTCGCTATCAGCGAGGTACTCTTTAAGTAATTATTTGCATTGAAATTTGCTATATATTCATAGGTACATACACTTTTTTATGAAACAAAATATAATACGTTGAAGTGACTAATAACTACAACACTACATAAGATTAAGTAAAAAGCTGGTCGGACGACTTATAAGTTATAAGTCACCGCATGCCGTAAATACCCTAATTTACATACAAGTGTATGATCATCATCACATAATAAATTATATTATACACACAAGCCGATTGACCGAAAATTAAACAAATCAAAATTGAAGAATATAATAATATTAATTAATATTATATAGTTATCCTGCCATCGTAAACTAGGCAACATACATAATACAAATTATTTTCAATTGTATGCACTTTATACTGATAAATGATAATCAACGAAAAATGTATTATAGTATTGTTTAACGTTTTAAAACAAATTGCATTTCCTAAAATATCGTTAGGTTTATAATAAAATAGAATCGTCCTGTAAATGAGTATTATACGATATACATTTACATTATTATTTTTATAGTACTTAATTAGTAATTGTGTTTAATGGACGTTTTTTATAAAAGGTACATATTAGTAAGCGCATTGACGCAATAATAGTAACATAATTATATGATATGTTATCCAAAATAATGTAACATATTAAAACATTTAGCATTTTTAAATTGTTTTTACAAATCAAAAGAACACAAATAAAATAGTTGTTTTTCATTTTTCAAGAATCATAAGGTTTTATCATTAGTTTTTTAAGAAAATGGTGAACTTACCGGAAAAATTATTTTTTAAATAATCGAGTATATTATGTTTAATATAAGTTTCATGATAATTGATAGGTAAATATCAATTTTATAGAATATTGAATACTAGGTAGTAGGTATGTAATATCGAAATACAATCAAAATAAAATAAATAAATATACACGAGTGACAACCCTTTTCGCAAATATTACAAGTGGGATGACATCAAAAAACATTTTTTTTTTCAAACGAAAATATAAAAATAAAGACCATCGTAATTACAAGATGTAAACATAACATTATATTATAATTTACGAACTCAACGTACCTTTTTTAACCAGCGGCTTCTGGCCGAATCGGGCGAGCCACCAACGCAACAGCCGACGGAGCAACGAGAACCCATTGGTATATCCGGCGGTAGGTTTTCCGGACTCTGAGTACTTATGGTGGAAAGCCGGCAATCCACCAGCGGCGGCTGCGGCGGCGTCATCTTTCTTGTTGCCGCCAAACTCTTCGATCACTGGTGACACCGTCGAAACAGGCGCAACGACTGCCGTGTGATGTTCTCTGCTGTACGGCGACATGTGCACTTATATATATATATAATATAACAATATGCTCCTCCAGCGCTCCAGTATTCACATTATATCCTTCGTCACAGCACCAGTCTGTGTGTATACATTTTTTCTTTACAATAACGTTCGATTTTACAAAGGCAAATACACCGCCGCTCGAAGGACCGGATCAAACCATTCAAAGGAACTACAAGCACTTGGATATTTATATGGGTCAGATACACGAATTGTCGAGAAATTCGAGATGGAAAAATGTGAAAATTTTATCAGTAAAAAGCGATAGAAATGACTCAAAACATAATGATTGTATTTGTTTTGAAACATATTGTTATGTTGTATAGGTTAGCGTGTACTTATACCTAACTTTAGTAATACTTGTATAATGTATACCTTTTATGCTGCCTCTATATGGTTAACCCGGCCCTCCACAGTCCACACACATCCACCACGACAGCCGATTCCATATAATACGAGTACAATATATATATATATATATATAATATTATAAGGCATGGAAATCGCGAATTCTGATCGATCGATCGTCTCGCAAATATATATTCAGACGAACACGCGATGAAATATTTATTCGCAAGTCACAACACGACGAGTATATAGGTAATGACAGATATGTGCAATATTATACGTCGTAGGCAATGAAACAGTAAACGCGAGACTAAAAGATTGCTACACCAACAGTCCAGAAAAATATTTCAAAACGCGGGGGCGTTATCAACATTATGTACATTGCTGCGGCGATGAAGATCAACCTAACCTAACCAATTTTGGTGAGAAAGAGTCGGTGGTAGTGGTTGATAGTGGTGGTGGTGGTGGTGCTGTAGCAATATTCGAGTAAGACTCGATAACATTATAAAAATCCGACGAAACCTTTTGCTATTTTCATTACCAATATCCGTGATTTTAACAAACTTTTTATTAAAATGTTTTTTTTTCATTTTATCCAATTTCCTCTAAAATAACATTATTTTTTTAATATAAAAAATTACCTACGGTGGTTACGTAGTCATTAAAAACATTAAAATATAAAAATAATCAAATACTATTAAATTCACGCAATAAAAATGCGTTATAAGGTTTTCACTGAGCAATAAGGACATTATTTTCATATTTTCGTTTTAAGTAATTATATACAATACATATATATTACATTGTATACCCTACATATCATACATAATTGTATATTTGTATACATATTCAAGTTTTTTTGATCATAAATGCAATAATATTTTGTACATACATAATACCACATCATCGTTTGAATTTCAATACGGTACCTATTAAATATTATTTTATTTCAAAGTTATTTTTAAATGTACAAATATGTACAAATACCAAATTGTGAGAAAAGCTCTTTTTAAAATGTATAGGTACATAATAATGTATCACGTACATTAAAGTTTTATATTTTAAAATAACGTTAAATTTATACCACAAATTATTATATTGATTTTTGTAACGTCAAAATCATATTTTGACTAGGTAGTCATGTTACGTCTAGAAAAAAATATTAACTGTTGAAAAGCAATTATTACAGCGACTTTCAGATCTTTAATTAATTATTCTCTGAATCTATAAAACTGTTTTCGATGTGCTCCATTAATAAAATTAGTCACCACCATGACTATAATGGCCAATGGGGATTCAAGTGTGAAATTTCGAATAAGTGTGTAATAAGAAAATACAATTAACATTTAACAATAAAATATTATTTACATATAACTCTGTTGTTGAAGTGTTAATTTATCATAATATATGAAAACATTGCTATCCAATAACTAGAATGGATATCTTCAATTATTACAAGAATGAAATAAGCAATTCAATAACCTAGAGTTACGTCAATGACTTTTCGCGGTCATTACCGTTATTCCGGTTATGGTTGTGACTGTGACAACCGGATTGGTACCATTTTTCCCTCTGTCAACGTAACAAACAGCGGTCAATTACCAACAGTGTTATGAAGGTTTTATCTTAAAAGAGGAAGACACATGTATCCTCTTCAGGAAAATTACACTTATATAACGACGTATCAGTAACTACTGATGGGTCATTAACCGTTTAACGGGCATTTACCCTAATATTACAAAGATAAAGAAACACACCTTATTAAAATATTTGGTGAACATGATATTTTAGTATTGAATTATTAAATAGGTGTATTTGTAGTTGGCTGTGATATTGTTTTTAATTTGCTTATAGTCTAGCGTGCAGGCAACCAACATAATTTTCAGAAAAGTAAACAGGAACGATTTTTTATTATTTATAGTTCATATTTATATACTTATTCAATAGGTATTCAATATATTATATTATTATAGTTTCAGCTCTCAATCGAACAAATTGAAAAATTGAGGTTAAATCCACGCCCAACTCTTATGAAAATGGACACTTGGATACGCTAAAAGAAAATGATCGATAATATTGGCCAAATATGACCGCATGTCATAATTGTATGCCAAAGAATATAGAACGAATATATATTTTTCGATGAAAATGTCAGGGGTTCTTTTCAATGCCTTTGCCAACGGACAGAGTGGGCGTTTCACCTATGAGTAAATTATTGGGTCTTGTAGGCAACAATGGTGACAAAACTCTGAAAGAAAGTGCAATGATAAAAAATAACCGGAAGAGGAGTGTGTTTTTAATGACGAATTGTCCATAAACATTTTAAAAAATAGCTACTCATTTCAAAGGTGGCCTTGGGAAAACCATTTGTCATTTTTTATTTTTTATTTCATAGATATTGTTTATTGACATTTTATGAAGGACAAAATTAAAATGAATCAAACAACCCAATTTTCTAAATTATTATCATTTTCAAGTATAAAAATGAATATTGAATCGTTTCAAACAAAACTAGGTATTTTCAGAACTTTTGAAACCTATTTCACCCAAAATGTGTTTGTTTATAAATGATCGATAACATACTCGTAAATAGTATAATAAGTTTATGGATTCTTTAACATAAATTATACCTTGTATACATTGCTAATATAATAAAAAGAAAATCTCAAATATGACCCTAATCTGACAGTTCTACTAAATTATCTAAATACTATGTATTTAATTCAATAGAAAACTATCAAAAGAAGGTATGTTGAAAATAAATGTAAATACTTCAAAAATGCTCAGACATACTCTTATGATATATATACTAGGTATCGGCCGTACCCGAACGATACCCTCGTCATTTAAGTAGGTATACTTTAAATGTCAAATGTCAAGGCCAAATATGGGGCAACACCATGAAAACCTTTAGCTTTTATAATCGCTTACTACTTAAAACCATCAACGGCAGACGGTAAGTTTGCATATTTTACGGTTAATATCATAGCGGAGAGAAAATGATAAGAAATAATACATGAAAACGGATGTGGATACCTATCCCGTCCATTTTTTCTTACACAATAATATCACGCGATGAAAACATAACAAAGCGTGTATAACTTATTCTTACGATTGCTGGAAAAAGATTTGAATGGGAGAAAGCCACATATATGCACGTATGAAAAAGATCGTGAACAGCGAACGCCGCCGGGGTCGTGATAGCTGGTATAGCCTTGCTGCCAGCAAACAGCAATGATCAACGGGGGCGATGAGACGACAATGTGATTTTTCGATATATTTTCGTCATTGAACTCTATACATACATTTGCATGGCCCATTCAACACGAGCACAGTCGGTTCTGTTTAACAAAGCGTTTTTTTGGTGCAGAAAAATATCAAGTCACCAGGTGTGGAATCTTATACGTCATAGATATATGGAGTGTATTCATTTTTCGGTATACGTTTGAAGAAGAGATAAAAAAAACATGTGGGAGTACCACCGGTCGTATAAAGAGCTATGCACCTATACATTTAGATGTCAAATTATGTACACTGTAGGCAAATTGTCATTAATTTTTTTTTATGGTAATAATAGCTGTTGTTCAAATATTTTTCTCTAAGGTTGTATTTTATTTTATCATTAACATTTCACCGCTTAAATACAACTTAACTCAAAACACTGATGTTAACGGTATGGTAATAATATAAATTAAATAAATATGTCCCGAGTCAAGATAGTAAAATATTTCAAGTTGATAAGGACGATATGAAAACTACATTGTTGCCCTACTAAATGTATACTTATGTACATAGAATATGGAATGGAATAATTTTAAAATACATATACAATTTTAAATTACCTAACGATATTATACATTATTTACGTGATGATACATTTTGAAATAATAATAGTTAAATTCGTTTAATTAATTTTGTACATGATTCTGGATACTATATTTTGATACTTTAGGATAGTTCGACTATCGCATAATGTATATAATATACAAACAAGAAAAATATATACCCAATCTAAATAGTTTTTAGCATTCACTCATTCAAGACATAGAATATAAATACTTAACTTGTTTTGTTTTTTATATACAGCTTTGCTCAAAATAAAAATAAAAAATTAATAATCAATAATGTTAAGTATATTTTGTATAGATAACAACATTAATATCTATGAACATCCTAGTCTCGACAGTTTCAACTAGACTAAATATACCTACTATTTTATACAGATTTCATCTGTCGATTTATTTATATCTACATCTAACATGCAAAACATATTATTATAAATATACATAACGCATTTAATTGACTTCGGGCAAAATAAGAATTTAAAATGTATACTTAAAGAAATAAGGAAACGTATAGGTTATCGTACCGGAACCAAAATACATGCTTTTGACAGGTTTGTCTTAACTATAGGTGTAGAGAAATTATAAAACAGTTTATTTTCACGTTTCGCATTCGTTATGCCCTCTGTATAAAACGATTTTCTGCAAAATTCTAAGCAAAATAATTAATATCATAACACTACTAATTTACCAAACATACAAATAAATGATGAACAAAATAATATCTTCTCCGTCCTGATACACAATTAGATATTACATTCAATTAGATAATAATAATTTAAAATATATATTATACGAATTACGCAATTATTTAAAACCTAACTATTATTTTGAGTTTTAGGAGGAACCTAACCATTTAGTTTATTCTCACAATTTGAATGACAGTTTAAAAGTAGATATCGTTAATTTAAATGTATTATACTATATTATAAAGAATTACTACCATGCATATATTCAATAAGCAAAAAAACGTTTTTAATCCATTGTACAATATAATTATTAATATTATAGAACTTATTTTAATTAATTATTACAATTTAATTTAATTATAAATTTTAATTAAATTACCTACCTAAATAGATCCGATTCTATTCAATTAATAATAATCCCTTTATAATTTATTTGGTCGACTATATTTACTTAAAAAGCTCGTAAAAAAATATTTAAGTACCTACCTATAGTAAAAACGTATAGAAATTGTGTTTTAAAACAATAAACATAGATAATCAATAATAACTAAAAAACTACAAACTAAAAATTAAAAACAAGTTCAATATTAAATGTTTGTCTTATACGTTGTCTATCCGGTTAGGTTAGGTTATTATACTTATTTTTTAAAGTTTCCTTGACATTATGTCATCTAATCTTATTGTTAATAGAATTACATATTTGTACATTAGGAAAATAGATAACAATAACCAAAAAACCAAACACTCGGCATATAATTTAAGTTAAACATATTATAATTCATTTATTAGTCTCGAAAACTATGAAGCTTAGAATAATTCCTAGGTTTGTCATTACTAATTAGTTATTACTCATTGCATTTACATGTATAAAAAGGTTTCCACTTTCCAGTCGCTCGAACACTCGAAAGCAATCAATTAAATGTAGACATTAAAACATTATACGGATCATTGGTGTTAGCAAAAGACTTCATCGGACTTTTAACATAAAAATATTTATAATCATACATTGTGTATAAATACCATTCGGCAGTTCGTTTCGCTCTTACAATATAGTGTCTTTAGAACTTTTAAATTATTAAAAGAAAAAAACAAATTCACGAGCTGTTAAGTATAATTAATGAAGTACCTGCGCAACACTACTTTGATAATATTAATTGCTGTAATTTAACATTTAAAATACACAATAAAATAAAATAGATTAAAATCGAAAAACATACGAAAAACTAATACAACGGCACTTTTACGGCGCACTGCAAAATATAATAAGATAATAATTATAATTTTTAGATATGAAAAAAAACACAGTTTTAACGAGAGAAAAGAATCAACACGTGTGTATTTAAATATCACCAACAATATATAATTTTATTATGGTTACCTACACAGGGCGGCCACGGTTAGGATCCCGAGCAACAACGGCGACAATGCACGCGGACGCACGGACCGGCGGTAACAACAACACTGCAGCGACGGAAAAGACGGAGACGCGGCAGTAATAGTTCCCTCGGCGGCGGCGGGCGCTCGCGAGTTTTTGAATTCCGCCAACGGACGTTTACAAACGTGACGTCGGCACGCATGCGCAAAGACGTAGGTCAAGGCGCACACACTTTCCATTACCCAACCCTTCCCCTCTGCCACAACGGCGACAACCCGCCCCTCCATAAACCACCTCGTTCGTTGTTTGGCGGTGTTAACGTTTTTACCTGGTCCATCGCACCCACACTTTGTGCGTCCGCATTGCATGTCTTGTTAAAGTTTTTTATATTTTAATCTGTCTAAAAATTATTGAAAGTTTTCAAATATTGAGTTTTAATCCAGTCTTGTATAATAATATCGTTCCGAAGATTTGCCTCGAATACAAGATAATTCGACATCGAACAATAATAATAATAATAATATAGGTACACGTGGTGTGTAGAATAAAACGCCTTCTTATACTATTAAAATATAAGCTACAGGTAAACAATTAGCGTGATTACTGCGCATACCTATTATATCTGCCTACATAGTGGCCATAGTCGTTATCTGTCACGTTGGAGATAGGTAGGCTTACGAATATAAGTCTTAGGAGGTAGATATCTAGTATCTACGTATATAGTACATACATTATGTAATAGCATTTTAACAAGACATGTTTTTTTGCCCCCAAACAGTATTATAATAAAGAATAAACGAATGAAACATTGCATGTATTATAATATACGTATATTATATATTTATATATAAAGACGTTGGATGAGACTATTCGAACGGACTAAACGAAACGAACAGCATCGGATCTTAATCGTTCGAACGACACTACGAGTATAATATCCATATGCCACATAATAAATGACATGTACATTGTACATGGTGCACAATATAATATGCACATTAAACACGATTCCCCGGGAATATTAACTAATATAATATGAAATGGTGCGCAGTAATGAAATTCATATCACCATAATATACACCGCAGTGGGTAAACCACCGCGCAATTATAATGGAGTAGGTATATAATATTATTATAAAGAGTGTGTATAAATCCCGGGCTAGGTACCCCGTGTGTTTCACCGTTTTAATTTAATAATTCTGTTTTTATTCATCGCCAAATTAAATCAAACAAAGACTGCAACGATTAACAAAGTACGTAAAACCACGTTTCTTGTTATTTTTAAACACAAATATACATACAAAAGATCTGTTACAGATCTTATAACAATATTATCATATACGTTTTAGAATACGTATAACATATAACGTTACACGGAAACATACTAGGTAACGATGATGGTTCAACATAAACAGAAGTGTTTTATGTGTTTTCAATGAAACATAATTTTATAAAATATTAAGCCATTTAAGGACGAGTAGGAACAATAAAATACTTTAATGGAATCATTTTTGAAACAAAGATATATATATTATATTAGGTATATTAATAATAACCAGATTCCATTTAGTAGATAAAACAAGTTTTAGAGTATGTTAATGTTCAACACATTATTCAAATGTGAAAAACGAATCTTTGAATATTTTCATAATAACATGCTGTATACACATTTAAAATCTTTACACTTAAGGTATCATGGATGGATTCAAAATTAAAGAGTACATTTTTTAATCAAAAAAATCAAGTAGGTATAATATGATATAATATACGTAAAATAAAAACAAAAACTAATTTAAAGTAGTGGAATTTGTAGACTACTAAAACAATTTCCACCAAATGAATTGAATACATATTTAATTGGATATTGACATATTGAATTATCTCTAATTGTGCTATTAATATTTAATATAAACATTTTAATTTATTTAGATCAATCAATGTCGTATACTACTTTCGATTAATTGTGTAGGTATATTTAAATTAGTTTATTTAAACATAATTTAATCGTATAAATGAAAAGTACAAAATGCGTTTAGTTCCCTCGTTTTCACAATGTAGGTTACTGGAATTAATTATTTCCCTAATTGTACTCTAAACTATTCAAAATGTAATTGAAATATAGGTATACCCATCGTTATTTTTTACGATGATATTATGTTATTTATACTAACAAAATGGGGTCAACCATACTCAATCGCTATTACCTTCAATAAGTTTGATTTCTGAAATAAGTACCTACTCTTATTCATTGATTAAATGTACTGCAGTCTGCAATGTATACAATAACAATAATATAGATGGGCGGAATCCATCTAAGCCGTGATGTGTACTTAATATTAAATAACAAATAGCTGTAAATTGCAATGTATGATTCGAATAAGAAATATATTATGAACTAAATAACAAATTTTGCAAAGTTTATATTCTTATATATTAACTGTCACTATTTTATAATCCATTAATTTAGTACCTACGTTGGTTATTTTTAGTATAAATAACATTCAAAACATTATCCAACTTAATCTAAATCGTAAACAATTTTTTTAAATAATAATCTACCACGGTATCTTATTACTATTGAGCTTTTTTTAAAAAATGTAATTAGCTTAGCAAACATACGTGAAGGCACGTGCTTTTCTGTTTTATACCTATTCGATTGAACGATATAACATTTAAATATCAAGTTCCAAATACCAAATCTTACTAATGAAATGATTAAGCCTTATTTATGGCATTACATTAGGTTGAACAACCGCATACATATAGATATAGGTATACGTATGCAGTGCTGCCCAGACATAAATGTAGACACAATAAATACAGTTATGGTTATTTAATTAAATTTTACACAATCCATCAGCTTAAACAATTTTCAACAATACATATTATAATGCAAAATAAATAAATAAATAGAACAAATCAAAGTTGGCCAATAATTCACCTTTCACATTTCCCACTACGCGTAGGTACGTATGCCTATATATATATATATATATATATATATTAGCCAAGTTGCAGATATTGCTTAACCAACTCACTGCCCATTTGCTAACCTAACCAATTAACTAACGGTCGTCTATGCAAACCGTCTGCAAAACACAATTGAACTTCACACGATATTCTTTGGGTAGGTAGGAGGGTATTCCTCGGTTGGGACTTTCGATAACCTACTACTCTCAATGCATCAATTAACAATTAAATCATCTAAAACACGAACACGCCACACGTCTCCCAATCTCTCATTGTGTGCTGATTATAATATGTAGGTATACATTTTATTCATACATTTTATACGGTATAAGTAACTATTACATAGTAACCGATGCCAATCTGCTGCAACCATAACACATTTTATAATTGTTTTTACCGGTTAATATCGATCACATAGTTATAAGTGTAAGTATATTTTAATAATGATGCATGCAGTACTTATACCAATATTGATGTATAATGTGGACCGTATAATAATATGATTAATGGGCGCAGTACCAAATAGTATATAAAAAATTTAACAACATTACATTTTATTTTACCTGTTGCAGCCGAGCTTGTCAAACAGGGCCATATACAACTACTAACCTGAAACAAATGTTTAAAAGTTCAAATAAATAACACATTTATAAACAAATAACGTGAAATATATAAAAACAAACTTAAATTAGTGATTAAAGTTTAATGACATTTTCTAATTACCATTTAAAGTTATTCGAAATCATCAATCGTATACATTAGTATAAGTACCTAATAACACTAAAATACTAGATAAACAATATAATTGTAATGCTATACTATGTTCCAATGTTAAACACTTATATTATCCGAAAACAACATTTATTAAAGATTTAAATTTAAATAATTTACACATAAGTAATATTTATTAAATGGTAGATTTAAAATTACAGGAATACTAGATAGATTACTAGAATACTTTTTATTTTATAGTGAATACTACCTACCTACGTATTATATCTTTAATATACCTACCCAAGATATAAAGAGTTAACTATATTAAGTTTATTATTAACTTGTACTTAAAAGTATTAGACAATAAAAATACTTAGAATTTTTTTTGATACCCATTTGTTTGAATACACTATAATAGCTGGTAGTTGCGTATACAGCCATTATGAAATGATATAATATAGCGCATATACTTCAATAAATTATCAAAACACTTAAATTTGAAGTATTGATTCAATAGAATAAAAATCTGCCATGATTTGTAAAAAATGGAATAAGGAAACCTAAAACATAATAAAACCTAACAAAAACTATTATGAGACAAATACAGATGAGAATGGATATAATGTCAAAATAATTGAATAGAACCAGAAATCATAGAATAAACAAATTGGTAAGCATTTTAATAAGAAACAGATATGCACGCGTATAATGGCCACTAAGATACTAAGTAATCCGAGGAAAAATGAATGTTTTGCTTCGTTACAAGTATAATAATTAATAGTAGATACCTAATACCTATTCTATACATTAAATATGATATTATAATATATTCTCGAGGAAGATATTAAATGCTTTATTAATTAATATGAATCGTAACTAGACAAACTTTATAACAACGTGGTTTAACTAATTTGCATATTTCCTAGCAACAGCCGGTAATAATTTACTTGATATGTTATAAATTATAAAAAATATTACTTGTTTTCAAAAACATTGATAGAAAAAATAATGAAAGAGAATCAATACTACATTACATACTACCTACATACAGTTAGACAGTTATGGTTATCATATTGTACAAGAATTATTATTAATTTAACAGTAATATTTCGAAACTATACAAAAAGACGAGACGACCGTTTTGATATAGATGTTGATAGATAAAGACACGCTACATTATAATTTCCAGATAACCATACATTTATAAAAACAAAGCTGACGCCATGCTATTATGTTGTTAAAATGTGTGTATATGATATATATGTATTATGCAATATTTTTTAACACTTAAATATGAAAAAATAGTTTTTTTTGTACGTTAGACAAAAATTATGGACTCTTTAGGAATACAAAGTGTAGTAACGTAAAGTGTTTGTCGATATTCAATCGATAATGACGTTTTTAAAATAAACAAAAAAAATAAATGTTTATACATCGCGTTCAAATGGAAAGTTGTGTAAAACAAAAATATTTTAAAATTCAATGCTAAATGCACAAGCGCATACACAAAATTTTCACATTATTAGATTTTAAGCGATGCAAGGAATATTATAAATTATACAAGTTTACAATGATTAGTGTTTTCGTTATTTTACGCTTTTTTCGACGGAAGAAGATTCTATAGATCTTTTATAGATTGGTATTTGGATGTAGTTTGCACTTTGAAATGTAATACTAGATTCTAAGTAAAGCAATGAATGTATTGTTTTTTTAATGAAATGATTTATAAATTTGAGTCTTTATTTAAATGATTTTGGGTATAGTGCAGTGGAAATATATAAATAAGGCTTTTACTGGTATTTAAAAAGAACAATTTTCGTACACATTATTTTTATGAGCAATTGTAGTTCAAATGTTGATGACGTATTGGATATTTATCCCCAAACGATTTTTATTATTTTGTGATTATTCAAAAAGCGTTAATAACTTACACGTAATTATTATTTACTACATAATACATATAGATAAAATGATATGTTCAATATATTTACATTAATTGAATGGTATCAACAGCATATAAAAGAATCGTTGTTCGTCGTATATTCATATACCTACCTAGTACCTATATATGATTTATCATTGAATTTAATTTTAAATTAATTTTTCGTTACAGAGTGAGTTACAAGGTTTTTTTAGAATTGAACAATTCTTTCCATTAATTTTTATTTTTTGTACTTATAGCATCACGTTTTTGGAGCAGTTTATAGATATTAGGCGGGTACTAAATTTGATTCAATCGTCAACATTCACTGCAGGCGTCTCTAGCAGCAAATTGGTTCTAGTCTAAAATAGTCAAACCAGAATATTTACGCAACACCAGGTTTGTTGAAACGCATATGAGTTTAGTACTGCAATAAGAAACAATCGTATATAGTTGACATAAGATTTTCACCAAGTACCAGCGGTATTAGCATTTTTTTAACGGAATATTTTTTTTTAAATATTTTATAAATTATTGACATATTTATAGACATTTGAAATAGTTTTTAATTAATTTAATTAATGTTAACAAATGGGTGTATTTCGGTGAAAAATGCATGAAAATTGAATACAAGGTTCTTGATTAGTCTTTATCTACAGTTCAAAAAAAGTCAACAAATTATAGTATCATGCTCACTTGAAGGTTTTTTTGTTTATTAAATTTAATATATCCAGACATTCACCTAATACATCATTTTTTAAATTAACAGATTTCTTAAATACACTTTATTAGAGTCATTATATTATTTATTTTAACAATAAACTGTACAAAACAAGGCAATTAAAAATCTATTCTCAGCTCTTAACATTTAGCTTATAAAGAACAGAAAAAAGCTATTCAAAACATTAATCTTCTCTGAACAACACGATTTGGCACAAAATGTTTTAGGTGAAGGTTGAGCATTTCAAATGAATTAAATCACTCGTCACTAGTGAAATGTAGACAATTACTTCTCCTACATCGGTGTAATTGCTATCCATAAAAACGATTATCGTGTGCTCGTTTGTGTTATCTCAATGCTAATTTATTTATTTATCCATTTGAATCGCTTAAATAAATATTTTATCATTGATCGAATTTTTTTATCATTATCTCACATCTTGCAGAAACCGATTGACAGTAGTAAATAATGGAGAATGGAGTGGCTCGATGGTTGGCCTCAGTCACTACATGTTCTAAGATCGAGTATCGCCAGGCGTCGCTAGTTCCCGTATGGGTGACCATTAAGGTTTCTAGTGAAGAATCCTCGCCCCTCATACACATGTTCCTCAACCAACTGTAACCCTCTATAAAAATAGGAATGGCCATACTCACCAATGCAAGATCAAAAAAAAAAAAAAACAATAGTGTATAAAACATAGAAAAATAAAAATAAATAACATTTCAAACTCCCAATATATTAGTTCTTGGTTATTTCAATTGATGTTTTGTTTATACATATATATATATGTATAAATATAGAGTATAAAACATAATATTTTTATAAATAATATATTTACATCTATTTCATCCTTCATTATTCAATAAAAATTATTAGTCATCAACTTCTTTTAGAATTATTAATTTGTCATCCTATAATTTTTACATTTGTACACCTAGACGTCTTACACTATAAATTATAATATCATTATTTTTTTTTTTATTATTATTCAACGTGGCGACAAAGGCCATTAGCTGCTGTAGGGGTAAGGTTGGTACGGTAGGTTGTTCTTACGGATGTTACGGTAGGTAACAAACACGTGTATGTGTGGCAAGGTTTTTAACTACTATGAACCCAGGTGGTCACCCATCCAAGAGTTAGTAGCTGTGGCCGTTACTTACTCCCAGTCGCAGAATTCGACTAGTAGCATCCAACGTGCAACGCCAAGCCACAATATCAATATTATATCAATAAATAATAATTGCCGAATAATAAATAATATGGGTGCGCCTACATTTTGTTCAATTTATTTTACTCATATAATAATAATAACACGAAGATAATGTGAAATATAATACAAATAATATAATATATAGAAACTAAAGTAACATATTTTATTTAAATCTAGTACAATATGTATTTAATTACAGAATTTTTGATAAAACGATTGCTCTAAAAACACATTACACATGCAGGTAAAATATAGTTAAAGGGTTTAAGTTGCGGGGACTGACGATAATAATATTTAACGAATAATTTCCCTACCAATTACATAATAAATTAAAAATTAAAGTACCTGATAAAAAAAACTACTATACCTACTCAAATAGAGACAATGGTAACAAATACTTGTTTGAAATTTGCATAAAATATGTAGCAGCACACAATTAACTCACCGAGTAGAGTAAAATTATAACAACCTGATGTAAAAATAAATAAAGCCCACGATTCGTACATTTGCGGACTGAAATATGGAAATTAATTAACCTTTAAAGTTATTTTTTATGTGAAAATAAAATCATAAAGCTGTTTTTAATGTTTTTTTTTCCAATAATACCGAATAACAATAACTAGGTATGTAATATTATGTTAGTCATACGAAGATTGGGACAGCTGGAAGTGCTCAAAAATATTTGAGTGCTTAATTATTTTGATAAATGGTATAGGTGTGATTCATTATAGTGGAGTACTGGTGTATTGGGGTCATAAGATTAGAATATGGTTGATAATTCCAATGAGATGGCACATTAAAAAAAAAAAATTCAATGAAAATTATAACATTGATCTTCGAAACACCAAACATTTCCGTATATTAACTTAACTACAGCTGATGTCTATCAATAATCATAACCTCTTCAATATATCGTCCATACATTTTTAAGTTTGATCAGTTTCAAACTCAAAATATTTTGGTCGCCTCATAATTTCACTAATACACTAAGGTTGCAAACAAACTAAGCCTTCCTCTTCGGCTGAACGAAAGCACCCTGAACTCTGAAGATATTAGGATTATTAAGGGAATACAGTACTGAATGGTATAATTGAGTCTCCTGAACTTCTCTCGCTAATTTCTTTTAAGGTGCCACTACGATCTACTCGTTCCAATGCACCTTTTTATATTTCTTGCACCACCACCAACTATCTTGCAAACGAACCGTTGAGAAGATAAATGACGAACGCCAATGTAGACTCTAATTTTCTATTTTAGATTTTATTTTGTATTTAAGTAACTCAAATTTCAACACTGTATGTAATGAATCCTATTTTACTAATTTTATAATTACCCTTACTAACTTTACTATATTTAAGATTTTGTTTTTTACAATAAAAATGACTACTTGCAAGATGTACATACTAATGTAAAAAGGGTCCACCCGGTGAAATAAATAATATTTTCTGGTTTTCAAACAAGTCATCATAACACTGAGATTGATTTTTTTTTAATGTACCTGCAGTATACCTTACTCATAATTATAATATGTTTAGATTTTCTTGAACATATGATTAAGTGTTTCAATATCAAACAATATACCTAGGCACTAAGTTATAATGTTGAATGTATTATTTTGTGAGAAGGGGAGATGCAGCATAACGTGTGCTCTGCTTTAATTATATAGCTGTAAAATCCTAAATACACCACCACCTCATAACTAGTTATAAGTCCTGCCCAATTTTTTTCCACAAGTATACAGTATGATGTATGTTTAATGTATGTATAAAAAATATATTCTTATGCAATATTCTATACGTAGTTGTTGAGCGATAGTAGGTAATTCGATTTATTACGCAGGCTACGAGTAAATTAATTTTAACTGCAACTGCGCAGGCGACGCATTGCGTTTACGGACGGTATAAAACTCAATAACCGCAGCACCCGACGCGTGTGTAATGATATGTAAGTATATACGCTCGAGCGGTTTCGAACCACGTAAAAAAGGAAAAATAAATAAATAAACTTAAAAGGAATAAGAAAAAAATCAGCGAAGTCACTCTGCTGTAAAGTAGTTTTCGAGTGTACCTCGTCATTGAGTAGGTCACTGTGGGATGTATTAAATTTAAATGCAACGATAAATTTTTATCATTATACACTAATAACGATTCTGAGTGGAGACGAACCGTAGTCAGCCTAATTTCTAAGGTTATCTTATTATATACATATTTATATTGCTAAAAGTAATTTAATTTCTACATAAGTAATACAGCGATAGGTTGAAATAATTTTTGCCAAAAACAAATCGCATATACCTACTATAAATTATAATATACTATATAGGTATATGAATCGTTTACAATATTATCATTATATTATATTTCTTACAACATAACTAGTTGTATGTCAATACTGGCGCACCATAGAACCGCGGTGACAATTATAGGTCCATTGCATATAAATTGCATAAAATTAATTTAAATTGTATTTTGAATATTTGATTGTATTATAGTAAGTAGTAAGTACCAATACACATATTAATGAAGAGCTTAAATTCTTTAAGGATATTATTTTTTTGAATTTCAACAAAATAACAAAAATTATTATTTTTTGTTCGTATAGAATCTAAAAACTACGACAAAATCGAAAAAGAAAATTTACTATACATTCGGCACACGTACGTTCAGCCGTCATATCACGTACGTCTCAGCAGCCGCTTTTCACAAGTGAACATCCATTGTTTCAAGCCATTTTATACGTATACGATATAGGTATAGGTGACATAATATCTATATTCTATATATATATGTATATGTACACATATTTTATATTAAATGATAAAATTATAAACACTAACCGTACATATATAAGCATAACCGATCCGGACGGTATCGACCTTAGACCATTGATGGGTCTCATTAAAAATAATAATAACGATAAAAATGTATATTTTTTTTTAAATTTTGTTTTTGAACGACTTCAAATAATGTGAAAAATATTTTCAAAAATGTAAGAGTTTTTGAAATAATGAATGTCTAAAGTTAAATAAATCACCCAGCATATATATAATAGGTACATGCATACGGAAACACCTGCGTTATGGTCTCTGTTGTGAGACTTTCCATCGTGGTCATGATGATACACTTTGGTTTACCGTGGGTGATTATGGAAATGTAAACTATTCTATACATAGGTTCCAAACACAACACCATGCTGTATTATAAGAAATACTACACATTACCTACATAGAAGTAGTTGGAACGTCATAGAAAATAAGTAAATATTTTAGTTTTTTTTTTTCTATAAGCCTCAATACAATTTTGTTCGTTGGGTCAAGAAGCTAGACAAATTAAAACGAAGCTCCACACACATTTTAATAATATTAGTTTAAAAATATAAATATACATATGAAAGATTTTTTTTAAAAGCATTTAAAATTCAAATGTTGACCAAATGTACAAATTACTTTGTAGTTGAAAATGTATGAAATGTTCAATTTGTATAGACAAAGATTGACAGTTAAAAACAAGGTTCCACGTAAGAAGTTTATTCTGAAACTAAAAATCTAAATAATGTGTAAGCACAGTTTTTTTTAAATTCAAATTTGGCAAAATTACATATTAAGACCAAGATAACAATTTTAGTTATTTTGTTGTAATTTAGAAATAGTATTCTTGGGTACAGGTACTTGATACTCTTTGAATATATTATTAAATTTCATACACACGACATTTTTAAATGCAATTTTTAGGCAAAATTTAATTTAATCTAATATAGTCCTAATGACTATAGAAATAAAATAAATTACTATAATCACAAAACTATCAAAAAATATACCTACTTCGTAATATCATAATAGGCTGACAGTCGACAGACCGTCTTCGTTCATAATCGTTTTTCGTATACAATGATTTTGAATCATTGAATTCAAATTTAACCTATTCATTATATGTACAGTGACTCTCGAGACTAATGTACCCACAGCTTTTTTTTAATGAAATAATGTTTTTAAAATAACATCATTAATTTTGCTTATTAAAATAACGAAAATTTAAATTAATAATATTTGAATGGTAAAAATATTTTGCATATTGTTTACGTAAAAATCATTTCATCATCAATTTTGTCATATTATGTCAGATTCTATTTTTGAAATAATTATGTGATTTCTGTTAATCAAAATATTCTTATACTTATTTAAATAAATAATAATCAAGTCATATCTATATTATATTATATTTAATTATAATTAGGCAAAGAAACGTAAATTATCTATTTTTAGTTTTTAGAAATGAAAAAAGCCTTGTTTTCGTACGTACGTTAACCGGGTTTAATTTTTTTTTTTAATATTTAATTACTTTTTTATTTGTACGACATATTTGATAAAAACGTACTGTAAAATTTAAATAAGGATTTGTTTCATTATAAAATTTTTCCACAAGAAAACTAAGAATCCTATACAAAAAATAAATTTACTGACATACATAATAATAAAATAAACGTAGACTATCGCATTGTGAGAGATATTTCAAATAGTTCAAGCATAACGGTTTCGTAATAGTCCAGCAATAGTTTCAAGTTCCAACAAACAGCCGCTAACTCGTGCATCATTATTTATAATAAAATATGTCATCACGTTTAATTTTATATCGTTTTATAACTGTTATTTAATCGTTAAAAAAATTCAATAGATTCGACTGAGGATTTCAAAAAACTATTGTTAAGTATTCAAAATAATTATTATCTATGATTGATTGATAAAATGTATTTAATCTTATTTTAGAAGAAATAGATATAATCGTTTATTTTTATTTTATTGCACAGCCTGGTCTGTTTAAAAATTAATTTTTTTGTTTAATTCCAGATTATTTTGTTCCTTGAAAAAAATTACAACTCAACAGTCAACTTGATTTTTAACATTTTTTTGTGTACATAAATGTATAGGTAGGTACTTCAACAAATTGTCCGAAAATATTAAAATGTATGAAATTATTAAAACATAAAATATAATCCTTAGTGTATGCATAAAGAACCTGCCTTTTTTATAATTCACGTCACTTATTTTGACAAAACGTAAAAAAATATTAAAAAAATTGTAATAAAATAAAGTTTTGTAACATTTAAAATTTAAAAACAATATACAATATCCAATAATAGTTTATTTATTATTAATAATTATAAGTGATTAAAGTAATTAAATTACAGTCTAGACTTCAGTAATAAAATTAATATAAATTTTACTAGATTTTAACTATATAATTACATGGTAATAGTTATAACTTATTTATCATTTAAATATTGGTTACCAATTAATAACTAAAGAGTAATGGGTAATTAAAAATAATAATTTTATAGAATATAATTGAAATGTAACTCTTAAAGTATTATCTATGATACCAAAACTTAAAATAATATAGGATAGATATGTTATTTTGTTATTTTACACATAAGCAGATCCACCCAAAGAAAACTAGGTAAAAACGATTGCCTATTTTAACCTATATTAGATTCCCAAACCAGAGAAGTAGTATTGTTCAAACAGCACTCCTCCGCTGTCGGTGGAAAAACGGAAAAAAAAGATTCCCAAACCAAGATAATAATATAATGTCTGATTAATATTTGATTTAATAATTAATATTCATAATGTTCACTGATTAAAAATATGCACTAACCAATTTGTTTAGATTCGTACATATATATTTATATCTTTTATACCAAGCGTACTTTAAGCGAAATTAATGTCGCTTTTAACTAACTCACATTAAACAGAAAAAACAAAAAAAAAACCAACCTGTTGTACTTACTGTAAATATTTAAATAATTTAAACAGTAAAATTACACAAAAACAAAAAAATATATAATGTCATCATCTCAACGTACTGACCACATTAATAGTCGTGGTTAAATTACAATGAAATTCTCTATGACTCTATGTGATTAAACTCTAAAGTTTAATTCATACCTATAATATTTAGTACTTTTACTTAAACGCCCTTACGTAATGTAATCTTAATAGAAGTTTCTAAATCACACTATGAAATTTCCCAAAAGTGCCTTATTTTTTTAAACATGTGGTTCAAACTTGTGTGTGTGTATGTGTGTGTGTGTGTGTGTGTACATTAATATACATGATATAAAATATAAAACAGTTAAAACTATAAAGAGGTCACAGTCTCCCTTTCTTGTCACTTATTTATCGGTCAACAATCATACTTAGTAAAGATTTATAACATATAGGTACCTAATAATTATTTTTATATTAATCTTTATAATTCTAAGACGTGTTAATCATATAATAGCATTAATTTATAGTAGACTATTTAATAATGACAGTAACAAATTATCAATTTTGAATAGTAAAAAATAATATTAATTGAAAGTAATACTAACACTAAAAACCCTGGGCAGTAACTAGTAGTATATAGGTACCCCAAAAAATTACAGGCCACAATTCCTAAGAAACTTTTATTACGAGACGTAAATTGTAATCAAGACAAGTAAAGGTACTTATATAGTTATACGCCTACAATATCGGTTCTACATAACCTAACCATTGGCACTACTAAGGGAACCTTGTGCACCCCCATAAAATGATAGTATTTTTGTTTCCTAAATACACTACTGTCTCAACTGACACATGGTCAACATATTTTATAACACGAGTTGAATTCCTGGCATTTGGCAAGATACACTTCTCTCTCATGGTTAGGTAAGGATTAAGCATTTAAACTTAATTTGAAATTGACTTCGAAATTAATATGTAGATTCAATGTTTAAAATCCCGAAATCCGTTAGAAGTTGTTGCGCGCACTGTGCAATAGCCGACAGGGGCAGATATGGACAATATATATTATTATACTAATAAATTAATCCATAATTGTATAGTTCGAATTAAAAATAACAACATTTGTCTGAGTAATTATATAATAATTTATATTAACATAAAACTATATTAATTACCAGGTTAGTAAAATGTATTTAATCAAAAATAATATATCTAATAATAATATATAAAATTGAAATATGACATATTGTTAACAGTCCTTCAATATTATTGTATTCTATAATAGAAAATAGAATACCGAAGAGTAATATTGTAATTTTAAAAATAATTATATAGCTCCAACCCATACAACCATAAACTAATAATTACATATTGTTACACACACATGTTGAATTATATTTGGCAATAGTAACCTACTGATAGCTGATGGAAAGAATAATATTTAAGTGTCCTTGGTTGGTAAAACTTGCTACCACCATTTTTGGTCAAAGATAATCATCTTAATATCTTATCTACTTTAACTAGTACGTACATGACTTATGACTAGGTCATATAACACAGAATCGGTACAAACCTTAATTTATACGATGAGGCCTTATTAGAAGCTTTCTTCTAAATAAAAATAATATATACAACTGATCGACGAGCCTATATAAAATGTGCTGAGTTGTCACTAAGTCAGGGGGAGGAGATACCTTACTAGAAATCTAATAAGATAATATATCACTGAGAACTTAAGAAATTAAGTACCTCGTTATCTTATAATTTTATATGGTATATATAATATGGTTAATGACATTTATAAAAAATATAATAATAATATATGCTCCAAATTAATTAGAAATAGATCTCCCTTTTTAAATGTACATACATAGGTACATAGTTTGAAAATAGTTATGTCAATGCTTTGGATATGACTTATAATTATAAGTTAGATATATAACATTACACATTACACATAACGTACATTATATTTTTATTACACAAAATTGCACAATTATGAAAAAGTGAGATACAGACGTTCGATCAGGGATGGGATTTGAGGGTGAGAACCACCCCCCCCCCCCCAAAAAAAAAATCTTGTTTTTTCGTTGGCAGAATGTTATCTCTTATGTTCATATAGAAACAATGAAACCACCCCCCTCCGCCTAGAAATTAATTTCTAGTTACGCCCGCCACTACAGGTTCGGCCAATATAAGGTAAATGTTGTTAATCAAAAATAGTTAACGCTACCACTACATATTTACATTTAGGTATAATAAGTAAAACTAAATATAACAAATCATTTTATTACTTTAGTTTTTTATTTATTAAAAATAGATTATACCTATACTATAAAATTGTATTGTGACAAACCATTAAACGACGAGGACATAAATTGTAATATGACATGTAAATTGTAAGTAAGTAAATTCAAAAACCTTAATTGAAATTTACTTATTGATTTTGCAATGAAAATTACATTATGCAAAAATACTGTTTGGAGATTGGATATTTTAATTTTGATAGGAAATGCGAGGATGCTTTCTATAATTACATCAAACTGCAATATGATGAAATCATTAAAATAAGCTGTAATTTTCAAAAATTAAAATGTAATATTATTAATTTTATACATTTAGGAGAAAATGCGTACCTAAATAAAATAACTAACATAATTAATTAAAATATTTACCTACATAACTAACTCAACTAGGGAAATTATATACTTTTAATAATTGCATTTATTATGACAATATTCACCAATTATTAAGCAGTGACATTTTTATTCAGCCGTAACGATTCGCCGATGAACTAATAAGAATTTTAAAAACAAATTTCTAATTACCTATACCACTATATCAGAGTTTATTCCAGATTTCAAGGGGGGCAATTGATATATTGATTTTACAATGATTTGTGGTTTTTTATTTAAACTTAAGACTTCTAAATTGAATACAAGATCTTACATAAATATTTTATTGGAATTTAAAAAAAGTTTAGCATAAAACCACATACAGTTTAAATTTTGACATAAAATATTCAAACTTATACCTACGACTTTTGTTGTTGTGTTATTATTCAGAAAATAAATCAGTTGATAGGTACATTGTAACGCTATCCTGCCATGTTTCGATACTAGTTAAATGATATTATTTTTCAGAAATAAATTTTCGGTTATTTTACATTTTCGATATTGAATCTCTTTTTTGGTAAAAAAAATTCAAAATTGAAATTTAGAAAGTAAAATGGTTTTCTAACGCCAATTTTGTGAAAAAATGAATCGTGTTCATATTTATATTCAGTGATTACTTTAAATTAAAATACAGCACAACGAAGTCGGGTTGGTAATAGCAAATTTTTATTATCTAATATTTAAAGTGGTATGTTCAAAAACTAAAACAATTTTTTTTTAAATAAATCTAAATCTAAATTATCTAATTAATTTTACCAAATGTCCAACTTAATTTGCTCCTTTTATTTCTTATTCGATATTTAAACAGTCACTATACTATATAGAATAGCCTACTACTTGCAGATTAAAGGGGCAAGAAAGACTAAATGCCTTAAACACAAAATTACAAAATTTAATTCCACATACATAAAATATTCCCAGTAGATACTCGACGGTGGCAAAATGCAATAATCAATGACCCACATACTCGAATACAATAAACAAACAATTCCGTCAAAACTTCAACAATTTTTAGTCATGACGAAAATTATTTGAGATTCACCTCTTCCATGGAGTATTAAAATCATATTCATACAGGAAATGTATTTAATTTATACAGACTTGCAAAAAACAACATTGATTACTATAATTATTTAATCATCATTCAATGACAAAAATCATACTCAGATCCATTCAGAGAAAACAACTACAATAGGTAAATATTGAAATAAATATAAAATAGAACATTTTTTAAACAAAAAGTATTTTATTTATTACTAATATTATGTTAATCAGCAGTTTCAATCAATATGTATAGTGTATATTTATTATATTATTTTATTTTTATTTATATTATACTTTATACATTAGAGACTAATATTACTGAGTTATTACATTTTGGATACTAAACCGTATTATTTTATTTAGTAGTAGACAAAAATTATTTTGGTAACAATTGTATTACCAAAATATTCAATTATAATTAAATATTAATTTGATTGCTCTAAAAATTAAATAAAAATTCAGATATAAAATCCTAATACAATTTTCACCAAAAACCACTCTGCTGTACAAAATGCATCCAGTGTACCTTGTCATTTGTGGAATCATTACACTGTAATGTATGCATTAAATTTGATTTCAGATGATACTGATAAGTCATTGCATAAGAAAAATAATTCTGAGAGAAGACTCTCTGTCGGCGTATATTATTAAGTATATTATTTTGTAATATATACATACTGCTATTACAATAATTTATTTTATTATTAGTAGTATGATGGGTTAAAAAAATATTGCTGAAAACATAGCTTTATTATATTATTAATATTTAGATTTTTTTAGTTCCAATAAGAAATACTTATGAGGAACCTTGTACTAAATTGTCATGCTATACCTTTAAAATTTAAATATTTTATACATTTTTAACTACAAATAATTTGTAAATGTTCGTAATTTTTACAAATGTAGTCAACATTTAAACTTCAAATGCATATGAAAAAAAAACTGTACCTATATATACTATATACTTAATAAGTTCAAATGTGTAGCTATAATACCAACTTATTAGACATTTTTTATTAAATTTTTAAGTTTTTCGACAAAGCAAAAACAATTTTCTTAACATTCATAGAGGAAAAACTATAAAATTTAAATGCCTATAAATAGCTCAAAAGAATATTTTGAAAATTATACCATTTATAGAAATTGCTTGGGTATATAAATATTTGGTGACATTTTCTAGTGCCTATAGTTATTTGTTTTTAAATTACAAAAAAATAATAACAACAATTTATTCAAAAACTAGTCTTACCCAAATATTTTTAAAAAGGTTCTTCCCCAGTCCCAACTATATTCACATTCCTACCAGAAAAATTAAAGTTGAAAATCAAAGTATTTTTTACTTCTATAAACGTTAACATACAAAAAAAAACACACATCATTTTAAAATCAATTCATTAATTGCTCCACTTAGAATATAAAATAAATATGAGTGTATATACGTGCATATAAAATAAATTTATGAAAGTGTACCCACAAGAACAAACATGTTAAAAAGATTATTAGACCTTACAAAATAATAATTTTACAAGATTATTAAATGAACTTACCGCCAGAAATTGCATATAAATTTATATTAGAACAATATATATTAACCACGAGGTCTAAATTAAACATGAGTTAAGCTCTTACATTTGTTAATACTAGTGAATAGTATATAAAATACTAACTCTGAATGTACAAAACAGCCGCGTTTACAATATTTGTTCAACTGCTAGGAAGCAAACACACTTAATGACTACACTGTTATTGTTTTTAATATTTTTCCATAGTACTTTCGAGGGGGAAAACAACACCAGCAGTCAAAATGAATGTAAGTAGAAAAAAACAGTAAAGGTAAGAATTTAAAATAATGATAATTGACAACTATTAAATTGTGACATTGAACAATTAAATATCTATGTACCTACAGCAGTGTATTCAGATTTTATATCACGGCCGTCTGTTGGTACCAATAGTTAAAGTGGAAGAGTGATACAAAATATATAGCATATATTATTTTACTTTAGATATTTAACTCCTCCCTCTACTACATTATAGGTGTATTTAAAAAATATATGATTATTTACAATATTTTAACACTCTTCCCTCCCCCCATCCGAAACTTCTTTTAATCCACTTCAACCTTTAATAATAGTAATATTTATAAATTACTAACTCTTGATGCCCAGGGATAAATAAATACAAAATGTGTGCACACCTGGTTTAAATAATATATATGTTAATGATAAATACATATATTTTATTAGAACTTAATTTTAACTTATTATGCTTCAGAAAATCAATATTAAAATTAACCCACTCTCTACTGAAATAAAGATTAAATGTACTTTTCTATGTTAGAGATTATTCTATATTATATTACCGCACAACATTTACTCTAGGTACTTTCACACAATTTTTGTTTAAAATATTAAACATAGATTAGATATTATGCATTTCTCCCTGTTTTTGAAATTTGAAATCTGGCAACTCTTTACTTATAAGTACATCCAAGAAAATTAAAAATATTATTAGTTAACTATTTGTTTGAAAGTTAAACAGCTTATAAATAGAATAATAACAAGCAACAAGATAATCTCTAGAAGAAGATTTCAAGGAGTATCCGTTAACTTCAAGCCTTATAAAAAGTATTATTATTAAGTAAATGTTATGTAAATAACAAACATAATATAATTGGGCGTTTAAATGTTTTTTTTATCTAATGTAGTATTCAATTTGTGTATATGTTTGACAATATATTGGGTGGGTAGGTAGACTAAAATCTTTGTTCCGTGTGTTAAAATAGCTTGCTCTGACAATGATCTATACACATACATATTATTATATTAACATATAATATACATGCCTTTGTAAATAATAGTATAACTTATTACTATCAACCACAGGCTACAAGTATTACAATTATTTATTTTTGTTGGAAGGGCCTAAATATACTGTTTGATAATGTTTTATATTTCCGTGATAAAGACACAAAGTGTTGGACACACACAAGTGAAAAACACAGACCACAGTAAAAGACAAGACGACAAGTAAATTGATTCATTTATCATTTAATTTAAATTTAAAATTCAATAATCAATCATAGCGCATAGACCATAAGTCATAAC
Organism: Myzus persicae; assembly: GCF_001856785.1. NCBI lineage: Eukaryota > Metazoa > Arthropoda > Insecta > Hemiptera > Aphididae > Myzus > Myzus persicae. The sequence goes on along the minus strand of NW_019103046.1, from coordinate 130,149 downwards.
TCATTAGAATACGTGATAATGTCTTATTATGTTACAATGTTTATGAACTTTCGACATGTCGACATCAATATTATGCTAAAATTCTATATTTACATGTATACAATTAAATCAAATGTGTACGTATAAAAATAACATGGGAAAATTGATAAGATTTGTATGGTTTTTATTTTACTGATAAGCTATCATCAAGATAATATACATTAAAATTTTAGCCAAATTATTTTCACTCGAATAAACAATAAACATGTCTTAATTCAAAAGAGTTACGACAAGTATGCGAATTTACATTCCAACGATTAGAACATAAAGTAGGTACTTTAATTGAGAAATACAATTGATCAAGTATCATCAAACATAAACAATCACGTTTATTAGGTGTTCATTCAAACCTACCCCAGCAATTATTTACTATTAAAAGTTAGGTACCTGATTGATCCGACGAAACATGATCTGGAGAGGTCGGAGCGGTCCCCTCCAAATCTGACTTGTCTTCCAATGCTCCTGCCAGCTTAATGGTTTCGTTTCTTTACGGACAAAATGACAGTCAACCTGTTCATTAAAAATAGTTATGGCTACAGCTAAACAAAAATAACTAAACACTTAGCCAAAGTCTGAAGAAAATAAGAAATTAAATAAAAATAAAAAAGTGGAAAACAATGTGACTGTGCATTGATATTGTTACATAAAAATGTACCAGAAATTGATCTTGAAATACTAGGTAAAACGTCCGGTACAATGTAAATAAGAAGTGTTTATCAGCTTAATAAAGTGCGCGAACTGAACATAGCTGATTGATGAACTGCTGATTTGAACGGCATACGGTACGAACAAACGTTGAAAATTAAAAAATATTTCACAAAACTAACTAAACTAAAACGAAAAATCTTCAATGATAAAAATGAAAAGATTTAACTCTTTTGTTTACTATGTTTACATATCTATTGATTGGTTTTTATTTCCACTGGTTTTATCTCTCCGTCGGAGGCTGCAAAACGCATTCCTCAGGTATCAGGTTAGCCAACACCGATACCCCGGTCACTGATAAGTGATAACGAATAAACGAGTTTAACGACCCAAGAAAACCGCGAATCGGAAAACTCGGACATCAGCGGCGGTCTGAGTTCCTAACTTTTTGCATAATTACCAATTGAATAATGAGCCTTTTTTTTCAAGCAATTAAAAGTTCATGGTCAATCTATTCGTAAATCTGTGGTGACTGGTGTTACTAGTAAATTATTAAACTAATATATACCCATTTTGTCTCTAAAATATATTTAAAATTTATTAAAATTTACTATTTAGAGATGTTTGATTCTAGACTAATTAAATCTATATACTTAAATCTATTCATGGTAAATGTATAACATAAATAAAAAAGGTACACGTCATGCCGTCATGGTTAGGTTTGATATAATAATATTTTATATTATTATATGTATAATAGTATGTATTTTATTAGTTATTAGTCTTGTGTTGATCAACTACTAACATTTTTTTTGTACTTGTAAATCCAAGTATTGGACTTGAATTGAGTATTCGTATTACTTTTTTAAAAATAAAAACTAAGAATACTGTACAAATAAATTTTAAAACTATAAAACTTCAAAATACTCAAGCAATTTCAAGTACTCTACACTTTTTTTGAATACTTATAATTAAGTTGGGTATTCAACTTTATTTGAGTACATGACATTTTTCGAGTACTCATATTTTGAATTTGACTCAACTGGAAATAATTTAAACACGACAAACGCTCAATTACTTATTACTCTAAATCCATACAATTTTCTTTTTTTTAACATAAAATTAGAATTCCAAATTTTTTATTTTTATTACTATTCCTTTCTCTTCTTTTCATAAGAAATAAATTAACTTTAATAACTTAGAAGTAGAGAGGATAGAGTACATAATTGTATCTAACTATACAGACTAATATTATGTAAAATATATATTGTTACTATAATACTATTCACATATAAAATTATAACTGATTATACTTATTTTTTATTATTAAAAACAACTACCTAGTTAGATTATTAATTATGTATTGATTGGTGCTAAATATACTATCAAAATAATAATAGTAAGAGTTTCATCCAAAACATACTTATTTTGAACTTTTCTAAAGAAAGAAATGCTGTAGAAGGATAATAATAATTAAAAACTATAAAAATATTTTTCTGAACAAAGCACTATAAATAGTAACAAAATACTGTATGTTAGTATACTTTTTTTAAAAATACATACTACAAAAAGTGTGTTTAAAACTTCATTTATAGGTAGTTTTATTAATTTAATATAAATTTACTTTTGACATGGTACAAATGATCTATTATTTTAATTCAATTAGGATGACAATCTTAAAAATACATTCATTTTATTAATTTTAACCTCACTTTTTACCTATTAATTCTTTTAAATAGATAATTTAACTACAAATAAAAAATATGAAGAACATAATTAAATTATTATTTATATTTTTTTAAATGTTACTATCAAAAAAAAAAATTACAGTTGTATTGAATCTAAACACATGTAAGACGACAAATATTTAATGACTTGCATTCTTGTAGAAATTGCACATATACCTGTAAAATATTAACATGAAAATTACTTAAATAAATAAACTGCTTAAATGAAATATTAGAAATTCAAATTGAATTTAAAATGTTAAATTTGATAATCATTTTACTAAAATATTAATAGCTATAAATATTTAAATTTCAAGATTAAACTAAAAAATAATTTACTAAATTAAGTAAGAATAGCAAGTAATTGAATCTCAATTGCATGAACTCGGTATGTTTACTATTATAAGTTTAAAATTAAATATTTATTTTAAAAAATGTATATTATATAAATAGTAACATAATTATATAGTATATTTCATATTGTGTAATATACTCATATTTACTGTATATTCTAAATAACATTTAAGATAAATATATAGATATTAACTTAAAAATTAATATACACTAGTTTAAATGCCACTTTAAAACTTGAGAAGTTTTAAAAACTATTTTATAGTACACTAAAACTATCTTACATAACTACATAAATCTTGTTTGGGGCCCATGCAAAGTTTCCAATTTCATTTTTAAAAATCGATATTAGTCCAAAACAGAATTTGGAAGATTTTTTAACGACAAAAGCTAGATTTGAAATTTTTATGTCGAAGCATTGTTGAACCATCCTTTAAAGTAATACAATTATAAAAATAATGCAAACAAATAACTCAAAGCACAATATACAGCCTCCAAGTATTTGATAATGTAAATATCAAAGTTTATGAATAAAGTACTAGATTTCTATATTTATTTTATAATTTTATACAGCATAATATTTTTTTTTATTAAATTGATAATTTAAATCAGAACTATGAAAACACTGAACTCCAACTTTCATTTCATTAACTTAGTCTACTTTAATAAATTGATGAATCGTTTATATTAAATTAGTTTTAACGTATTTATATTAAGCTATATATTTTACAAACTAAATTTTAAGATTAAAATACTTTTTACATTAACAAGTCCTCTTGACATGAATAAATAAATACAACTTTTAAGGTAATAAAATAATACTTACTTGTTTATAGATATTTGTGCCAGTAAACTCGGTCAAACAATACTTTATCGGGAGCATGCACATAGTACTCATTTAAGCCTGGTTCAATGAGTTCCTTTTTATCAACTGTCTTGTACACAGGCTCGCCATATAAAGTTCCTGTTTTCCATCCTTTGACATTTTTCATCAATTTTTCTTCAGTTTCACGATTTTTTCTTAATTGCTTTAGGTATCTATAATAACATATGAATAACTTATTATTAACAGTGTCAAAAAAAAAATGTCTATTACTTACTCTCTGTCAGCTTCAGCATCTAATAGTGGTGTAATAGCAATAAGTGAACTACGTGATTCAACTTGATATCTATCAACTAGTCGGTCATTCAAAAGGTATAAGTACCAGCCAACACCAGTACAAACTATGTATGTACCAACCATTGCTCTACCTAAAATAAAAATTAAATGTTGTAAATATTTATTTAAAGTAGAACAGGTACCTCAAATATAACATTTTTATTTTATTATTATTTATTCATTCATTTATTTACTTATTTATTTATTTAAACGCCCGTGAGAGCGCAAGCATTAATGATTTGTTCGTCACATTTTACCTAAATGGAAAAAGGCCTATGAAAATTAAGAGATTGGGTTCTATTAAATGCCGTACAGGACACAGAAGAAAAAAACATAATATACTCCACAGATGTAGATAGAGCCCTTCGCCAGAATGCACTTGTGGGTATAAACAAGTAAGTGCAATACACATCATTGAAGAATTTCCCAATTGGCTTCTGCAGTGCGGTATAAAAGAACTAAACGCAGACCTATGATGAAATAAAAAAATAGGAAATTGTGATAAAAAAAACTCTGAATAAGATTAAAATTTAAAAACCTGCTTCACTGATTAAAATAAACAGAAGAATTTTATTATTACATATCAGGGATGGCCAAACCACAGCTAGTGTCTTAACAATTTTACTAATATAATAATGCCAATAGGTAGTTTTTCTGCAATTTATATTATTCTTGATTATATTAAGTAACTCGCTACTCTCTTATCACTAGCCCTCCGCTATAATAAATATATACATTTGTATCAGTCACCTAAATAAATTATCAAAGATAACTATCACAAATTAAATGCTTATGTTGTTGGATATGTATCATATAGGCATGCAAGTAAATATATAAATGAATAATATAGGTATTAGGTAGTATCCAAAATTTAAATAAAGAGTTTAATAGTATATTTTGTTTAAATTCACATATGTTTTTAGAATGAGTATATTTAAGAATATTGAAATCAAAAATTAATGGTTGGGAATAGTTTAATATCCAATTATACCTAATAAAAAATTGGCATCTTTAACATTGATTATGTTTTATTACTCATAAATGATTTAATAGCAGTCATTAAAGGCACATATTCATAATTTACTTACTACTGGCAAATGGTTTAGGAAACACTCGAGCAAAATTGATCTTCCGGTAGCCACCTTTGGGAGGCATATCCTGTTTTACACGCTCTGCAGTCGCCATGATAACTTCCAAATTACTTCAAAATACTAATAGAGAAAACATGTAAATAAAATATTGTATAGTTAATGAGTATAAATTGTATGTTTAGAATAAAACATTACTTTTACCAGCAAACACAGAGAAAGACGACAGTAGAGAAATTATAAGCTATTAACTACAATATGATATTACTTTAATATCTATGAAAGGCTACGAAAGTACGAAGCACGAAGTATGAAGGACGAGATGATAGATAGGAAACGAATAGACGATCAGAGCAATATGTTTTATGAGGAGATAAAAAATAAAAGTGATACCAATTTTGATAAGACCATTAAATTGATTTCGGTGATAACGTATTCAGTGATATCACAGAACAAATATTGTGAAGATACCTGTGCCAAATGCCAATGCCCAATACCCTACTATAAACAGTAAAGTAAACATTGATTATTCAACGCTACAAATATTATAAACTATTTATTACTCTTAGTTCTTACGTATATTCTCATTTCTCATCGTGTTGCGATATTAACGATCACCGTAAACTGTTTGTATTTTTGTAACTACTACCTACCAAATTTATTTGAAAGTTTGAAACTGCCATTTCGTTCGTTATTTGTTTTCCTGTTCATACGACCTGAGAATCGGTCGGGGTAATATTACTGACGTCTCGGCCAACAAAAAATAGCTGCATTTCGTGAAAATCGTTAGTGAGCATCGAAGGTTCTGAAATGAAGAAAAAGGTGTTGTTGATGGGCAAGAGCGGTTCCGGGAAAACAAGCATGAGATCAATAATTTTTGCCAACTACATAGCCAAAGATACTAGTCGATTGGGTGCGACGATTGACGTTGAACATTCCCATGTTAGATTTCTTGGTAATCTAGTGCTTAACTTGTGGGATTGCGGAGGACAAGAAGCATTTATGGAAAACTATTTTGTCAGTCAACGAGAGAACATTTTTCGCAATGTAGAAGTGCTTATATATGTATTTGATGTAGAGAGTCGAGATGAGGAACTGAAAAGAGATTTAAGATACTACGAGACTTGTCTTAGTGCAATTTATGAAAATTCACCATCTGCGAAGGTATTTTGTCTAATTCATAAAATGGATTTGCTGCAAGAAGATCAACGTGACAAGATATTTTCAGATCGGGAAAATGAGATAATTAACATGTCCAAACCAGTCGACTGTTCTTGTTTCAAAACATCAATTTGGGATGAAACATTATATAGAGCTTGGTCTTCAATTGTGTATAAATTGATACCAAATGTTAAAGAACTTGAACAAAGCTTGACATTGTTTGCTGATCTAATGGATGGCGATGAAGTATTATTGTTTGAGCGTGCAACTTTCCTCGTCATTTCACATTGTCAACGAAATCTACAACGTGATATTCATCGTTTTGAAAAAGTCTCTAATATCATAAAACAATTTAAACTTAGTTGTAGCAAAGTAGCTGCTCAATTCCAAAGCATGGAAGTAAGAAATTCTAATTTTGCAGCTTTCATAGATTTATTCACAACAAATACATATATCATGGTTATCATGTCTGATCCACATATTCCTTCAGCTGCCACTTTATTGAACATAAAAAATGCTCGGAAACATTTTGAAAAATTAGAACGTTCAAGCCAATCTCAACAAAACAACAAATAATTACAATTGAATAAGCATAAATAGAAGACAAAACAGTCTTTTGATTTATCAAGAATATCAATTTATGTATGTTTAGTGTAGTGTAGTGTAACTAGTATTTGTGTACTATCGTACACATTCAATGAAATTACTATTTATTAAGTTATAATATCACAACTTATTTGAATCCTGAATTTATATGAATTTGTATATATTCCCTCATAGTTATTATTAAATAATAATCATAAATTTATTTTTATTGAAACAAATTTAAAAAAAACAGAAAAACAAATAAATTATCATAATATTTAGTTTCTAATATTGTGCCTCCCTTCTTCCTTCTCTAATTATAAGCACAAGTTTTACAATACAGTACAAAAATATAAATTTATCTATTTTTGTTCTGATACAATATTTGAAAACCATTTACAAACACTGAATTCTAAAATATGTATTACTTATATCACAAATCTATTTATTATTATTATTTTGAAAAAATTAAACCTAAGTGTATACAAAATAAATGTAATGTAGATTGTTCCAAAACTTATTAAGTAGGTCATTAGTTTAAAAAATTTTTATTCCAATTTAAATATATAATATGTAGGTACGGTGAGTTTTGAGAAATGAGAAGTTAAAATATTTTTGTTCATAAAATGTCAATACTCTGGGCATTCTGGCCCACTAAAGAAGTAGACTTACTCTAACATGTAGATATCTCAAATGGTTATGGGATGCATCAACTTGGGAGCGTCTTGCTCGGGACATTGTTTAGTTCTCACATTGAAATGGCATTCAAATGAGTATATCTTGTTGAGGGGACGTGGCTGATTTTTTAACATACACTATTTGTTTATTAAAAATATAATTTATTGTTACTGTTTAATACTGATATACTATAAATATCAAAAATAAGGTCTGGGGAGAAACTATTCCTCCACCCCATCACCCCTGTTTGACTGTGTTGGAGTATAATTAATTAACTTAAAGCAAAGTCATATTTTATACAAAAATCATTATTTCTTTATTAGGATTTAAATATAAAAAGGTATGCTATACTCTAGGTGTAGGTTTATTCAAAATGATTCATCTGATTTAAAATGCTTTTTAGTTTTTTGGTTTATAGTAATGTACCATACATTAAACAAAAGAATAATACTTCAAATGTATTATTTTAATGATACCAATAAATGTTCTATTTGGCCAAGCGAACAACATCTAGTCGGAACTCAAATTCATTCCATTCATATGTTGTAGTCATAGATAATACATAATATGTATTATCTATAGTTGTAGTTGACTCCACTAATTTCTTAACTAATCTGTGGTTGATGAGAATGGTGGTATGTACATCGTATACAGTACAAGTAACATCTTATTCCCAAAGGAAGTACATGGTCATAAGTCGTAAAATCGGGTGACCTATGAAGCCAAGTGCAATGCATCAGATGATTCATTTTGAATACCCTCTTACTATAATTTTTTTTATGATTATTTTGTTCAGCATATTATGGATAGGTAAACAGTAAATACCATACTTTACCAATTCCTTGGTTACAATATTTACATTACAAAAAATAAAAAAGATGGAATAAAATCTAGATTTCAAATAAAAAGTATTGAGTTTACACAGACTCAAGTAAATGTACTATTCTTAGACCTTGTAGAAAAACATCTGCCTAGTGTGACAGACAGAAAATCAAATCTTTTAATTTCTTTAATATATTTCAAATAGGTTCCATTGAGCCAATATGATTATATTATTGATTAGATTCTAGATTGAAATAGTAAATAATTTTGAAATCTAAATAGATTGATGTAGAAAACTAGTTATTTGAATACATTTCAGACCCTGAATAACCAAATGTTACCATTTCTATTTTATACCTACATCAATGTCCAAATTGAGGATATCACACACTTGCACCAACTATAATTTATTAATGAATTTGGTTTTTCTTACAGAGGCTGACAGATTTTATTAATTTATTTTATTTTACTAGGATAAAATTTAAATAGGTAAAACATAGCTATTACAAAATGTGACTGTAGGTATTTTATTTCATACATTAAAATCATTAAAATAATGAAAAATTAAAAATAAACATGGCATTGTTATTTTAATTTTAAATAAATTGAATGTATACAGTACACAAATTATACTTTATATTTATCAATTACTAAATTATTAATTAGTATTAGTAACTCAGCTGTAATTTAGTAATATATTTTTCAAAGACATTGCAATAAATTCCTTATTCTTTTGGAAGATAATCCTCCTCTCCATTTTTTGAAAAATATTTATCAAAATTGTTTGCAACAAACCTGAAAACAAAAATTGTTAACAAAGTTACAAAGTATTGCTATAAATTATTTCAAGATATTGCCTAAACTGGATCTAATGACAACCATCAATGTGTTATCTGAATAGGTAATATTAGACAATTAAGACAAATGATAAGACATAGACTATTAAGTACCTATTACTTCTTAAAAAAATATTTACAAAAATCATATTACAGCTAATGATATGATTCAGGCATTTAAATATAATTAGTTTGGGGACAAACAAGTGGAAAATCAAGATAGCATATCAAAATCTATTTAAGTAACCTTTACATTAAGCAATCAAATAATTCCACCAGCAAATTAAATCAAATATCTTGGTCTAATTCTAGATAAATGTCTAGCCTGGAGTCCACGTATAAAAATTAAGCGCAAAACAGTTAACTTTAGATTCCACCTTCAAAAACCACTCTTAAAATCCAAACCTCCCTACCCAATAAACTCACCATATACAAGTCAATAATTCAACCAGTTTGCTAATAGAGTATTCAGTTATAGGGTTCTCTAAAGCCCTATAATACTAAAACACTTCAGGCATTTCAATCCATCTGATTTCAACTAACAACATCCACTCCTAAGAATTTCAAAAACAAAAATCTTCCTACCTAAGAATTCCTACCCTAGATCAATTTATATTACTTTGAATTGCATACTAACTTAAACTCTAACAGTAACCCATTAATTAAACAACCATCCTCTATCCCACATCTCAGTAATGTATGTACAAGACACAAAAGACAGTGACCTGCTATGAAAAAAAAAAAACATAATAATTAAAAAGTATCCAGTTAGATGGCACTGCTGACTGCTGAGTGCCTCCCCATAAATGATAATCTCTTGACACTATTCATTATTAACTATCAAATTTACTTATTATATTTGGGCTTACTGTATAGATAGTAAATGGTTTTAATAAGTTAAAAAATATACATTATTTTACCAGAAATTACCTAGTGATAATCAGGGCTCGTAAGTTCAAGAACTAAAAAATGCGTTAATTAGCATGCATTCATGCACTAAATATTGGCAAAATATGCATTCAAATATGCACTTAAAATCAGAAATATGCATTTATGTTCTCTACCATTTTTAAATTAGGCATAGTATAAAAAAATCATAGGCAATATATTAAAAGTAAATGGTTTATTACTCGTTAAGCATGGCTGAATGTGGTTTTTTATTATTTAGTGTGATTAAACGCATGTTTTAAAAATATGTATTCGTACACCGTTTGGATGTATGACCATATAGGAGCAGTTCCTTTGGTACGTAAAAATACATACCTTAAAGTACGCACTGGGTGGGAGATGCAAAAATACATACGCAGTCAACGTGTTAATAGGTCAACACTTTGTTGTCATTGTTATGTTATTATTAAATCTATGTTATATTACATAACCTGTGTTCATACAAGAATAAAAAAAATCGAAACAAATACTACAATTTTGTAAATTCAAAATTAAATACGCTAATAACTATAAAAATCTACTGTATACCAAATATGCCTTTACACCCAAAATGTGCAAAAATATGCAATATTAAGCTTTATGTATTTACTACTATTGTTATGAAACAAATATGTATCTCAGTTAGCATATTTTCCTGTGTTGTAAGAAAAATATGCAATTGCTTGAACTTACAGGCCCTGGTGATAGTAAGTTTATTTTTAAGTAAACTCTTGATTGAATAAATCGCTCAAATAATAAACCATTATTTGTTATCTTGCAAGAAAATATATTTAAATTCATCATAATTTTAAATGAATACTTACAATATAAAATTTTCCCATCTTTTAACAAGAAGATCTACTTCGTACTCCTCATATATGAAAAAACCTTCAAAAATTCTAGGCAATAAAACTGAAAAACAAAATATATAATTACATAATTTTTCTTGATTACGTAAAAAATGTGATAAAAACATCTTTTAATTTTTTTGCATAACTATAGCTTAGGGGTGTACAACTTTTTTAAAACTTGCATCGTAATTCAATGGGAGTAAAAGAAAAACAGCAATATATACATTATAAAAAGCCCTCCTGAAGACCATAAGCTATAATCTTTAATGCTTGACTAGTGTGCATGACCAGCCTACGGACATTATGTGGGCAAGATGGGTATTATCTAGTATGCAGAGTATGGGACACTTAAAATATTTTTTCTATTCCATATAATGTGTAGTTATTTTTTTTCATTACAGTTACTATAACTATTATACTTCAGCCCATGAGAGAAGAAATCTGTTCCTCGACCAAAACTCGTCAGAGTTCACACAGCCCCCCCCCCCCACAAAATACTTCCGTAGATATAAACTTGATGTTCTTCGTAAATTCACTGGCAGCACGCCGCTGTTCGAGATGTTTAAGTGGGTTTACTATCAAATTTTAAAATATACCTTTGGCCAGTACCATATTTCAAAATTTTATTTTTCTTCGGTTATCTTACTTTCATTATTATCCACATTTCTGCTCCATGCAATTGTATTTCTAATGTTTATTTTTATTATATTTGTGGTTAGTGTTTCTTATTTTTGGAAAAATCAGTATTGAGTAATAATACAGCTTTTATTTTATTATTTTTTGTACTCTAGCCTCTATATATGCATTACATTTACCTTTACCACAGCTTTTTCACCAAAATATAGTTTATGTATTAGTATTTTGCCTTTGAAATATAGCTTTGAAGTATGCCTAAGACATCCATACTATGAAAAATGTATTCCCATCTCCCTTTTCAAATGTTACACATAATAATATTATTAATTATTATTTATATTGTTTATTTATTCCAAAATTTTTTTCTACGATTAGTCTTAGATTCAACAGTCAAGACTGCTTCCCTTGTTCCTCTATTCTTTCTGAGCCCAAATTGATCTTCTGTTAAATTATCTTCTTTTATATTTTTTGCCTACAATTTTTGTTAGAATCTTTGAAGCATGGGATATTTAAATTATTGTTCTATACTCTTCACAATATTCTGCCCTTTTCTTCTTTGGTATAGGTATCATTAAGCATTTTTAAAAGTTTTCAGGCAGTTTACCTTTTTTAAAGGCACTTGTGATTATATTACAAAGTAATTAATTTCCTGTTCTTTCTAAGACTATTAACTTATCGATTTCAAATATTATGGTATTAAGTATCAGTGAAAAGTGGTATGGGCTCATCTAAAAAAAGTTACCTTTAAAATGTATGTGTAAGGGCAAGCTAAGTGTTGTCAAAAACCAATACATTTTTGTTGTCTTTGCATGACCATGGTAATTGCATACATGTTAATAATTTATACGTCTATTATTTAAATGTAAAAATATTTGTTATGATTTTGGAAGTAAAGCGAATAAAGTAATATGTCTATACAAACCAAATAATCGTATTAGATGTGAAGGTCCATACAGAAAGTGCCATAGTCTTACAGGATATAAAGTCGTATTATATTTAAGTTCATCACCTTCACTCAAACGTTGCTTAAGACGTTTTGTTACCTATAACATAAGCATAAATATAATAATTAGAGAATGTAACTTATAAGCATTACCACATTCACAGGTATTTCTAGCCAATAATGAGCTGTGGTTCTTATTTTGTAATGATATTGTTAATATTATTTTTACTTGATACTTTTTGTTTTAAAACATCAACCAATTGCAAAGAAATTTTTAAGTAATAATTTAAGTTAAATATATCTTCAATTCAAAAAATGAACATAAGTAATATAAAAAAATTTAGCATTCTAAAACTTGATTTTCAAAAATATACACCCTAGTTATATAAAATATAGGCACTAGCATAGATTTTAAAATATACAGACAAGCCATACTATTGTTAATATTGGAATCTACTAACTGCTGTCGGCCATTAGTTTAGCCGTATCTGTTGGCATTAAGATTTAAAGGGATAAAAGCAAAACCTAGAGGCTGACAGCAATTAGAAGACTTCAATATTAACAATAAGATGGCTTATTATTTACATATTATAAAATCTATGGCAATAGCTTAAAATTAATCCAAATGTTTTTTTGAATGTTGTATGTACAAAATATAATAAACGTAAAAAATTCAAGTCGAGGCCCGGCTCAAGGGGTAGGCAACATAGGCCCAAGCCTAGGGCAGCACTTCAGTAGGGGGAAGGGGCAGCATTTTCAAAATAGTGATATTATTTTCGGGGTAGCAAAAAACTGATGATGAACAGTGTATTCATTATTTTTTAGGTTTTTTATCAAAAGAAAAATTTTCGACTGAAACTTATCGAAAAAAAAATGAAAATTTCATGTCTATAAATAGCTGAACAAGAGTTGTAATATAGTTCAAGATTTTGAAAATTTTACAGTGTTTAGAAAATTCAAATATGAATGGTGAAAATTTTAAATCTGAAATTTTGAAATTTGTATCTATTTGCATTTTTTATTACCTCTGATTTCAATTCCATGGTTTTCTCTGGTGTATACAATAATTTTCTATGTACAAGCATATTAAAGTACTGGATGACCGTTAGACGAATGGTTCGATTCACTCTTTAACAATAACAATAATACAAATTATTAATAATATTACATTTGAAAAATTGAAAGAAATAATTATCTTACTCAGGGTTTGGTTCGTATTTTGCATAATCATTTAACAAACAGTCGATAGAGTTTGTTTTTAACAATTTTAATTCCTAAAAAGCAACAAACTAGTTAAACAAAATTATTTAATATGAACTCTAATAAATTATTACATACTCGTTTAAACTCCACAATCATGCAATAATCAAAAGCAATTCTTTTTTTAATGATATCTGGTATTTCAAATTTTCGTATTACTGGATCATCATTTTTTTTTCCAGACATTTTAGTTGTTTCTTGAGTCACATTCATAAATTCACCAAACTTTTTCAATAATTGCATAGTTGCATAGTTGTCATATTGATCTTCTGGACTAAGCTCTTCATCTTCAGCCTCTTCACCTTCAGCCTCTTCATCTTCAGCCTCTTCATCTTCAGCCTCTTCATCTTCAGCCTCTTCATCTTCAACCTCTTCATCATCAAGCTCTTCACCCTCAGCCTCTTCGCCTTCGAGTCCTTCACCTTCAAGCTCTTCACCTTCGAGCTCTCCACCTTCGAGCTCCTCACCTTCAAGCTCTTTACCTTCAAGCTCTTCACCTTCGAGCTCTACACCTTCAAGCTCTTCACCTTCGAGCTTTTCAGCTTCAGACTCTTTAATCGATTCAGCATTTTCAGTTTCAGTTTCCTCCATTTTTTTAACTATTTCAGATCCTTCAACTTCTTTAATTGTATCAGTTTCTTCAATGTCTTTAGTTTCCTCAAATGATTCAACAGCTTTATTTTTTTCACTTTCTTCAGTAGTATTTTCAACTTTTCCAAGTACTTTAATTTCTTCATCAGCTGTCTCAGTTGTTTCTTCCTCTTTTTTAGTAGCTTCAATATTTTTGTTTACTTCCACTTTTTTAGTATCTAAAACTTCTTCAGTTGCTTTGTCTATTGATTTAATTACTTCAACCTTTTTAAGAGTGTCTTCTTTCGTAGGAGCATCTTCTTTTTTAGGAGAGTCTTTTTTTCTAGGAGCATTTTCTTTTTTAGGAGAGTCATCGTTTTTAGGAGCAATGTCTTTATTAAGAATGTCTTCTTTTTTAGGAGTATCATATTTTTTAAGAGCGTTGTCTTTTTTAGGAGTATTATATTTTTTAGGAGTGTTTTCTTTTTTAGAAGTGTCTTCTTTTTTGGCAGTGTCTACTAATATAGTGGTGTCCTGTTTTTTAGTAGTGTCTTCTTCTTTAGCAGTGCATACTTCTTTAGTTGCTTTGTCAATCACTTTATTTTCTTCAGTTGATTCAGTTGATTCAGTTGACTCTGTTACTACATCTGTTTCAGTTACTTTAGTTGTATCAACTGATTTTGTTGGTTCAGTTTCTTCAATTTTAGGAGTAATAATTTTTGGAGGACGACCTAAAAAGAAAAAAAAATTCTTATAAATGATGAGGATAAAACAACTATTTAGTTAAAAAATAAATCACCTCGTTTTTTTGGTTTTGATTCTGCTGGCGATGAAACATTTAATTCTGTTGAAACTTCTGAATATTTCCGTTTTTTTCCTTTAATTGGAGGCGTTACAACATTGCGTATTGTTTCTTCTTTAACTATAGTGATAGAACGTTTTCCTCCACTCTTTTTTGCATTTGAACTGTGTATTAAATATGCAAATATCAGAATTGTTAATAACTAATAGTGTTTGAGTAATTTTCATTGGTACAATCCTCTAAGAATGTTACCATTTACTAACATTATTATTATTATTATCAGTCAATATGTTTTGTTCAAATCCCGGACTAAGATAGAATGGACTAGAAACAAACAGGCGGTGGGTGATAGGAAGTTTGCCTTCTTTTGGTTATGAGTAGGCTTGAGCGAGGGTATGAATGCATGTGCGGGGGATGCAGTTGTGAATCTAACATTACCTATGTTTATCGCATAAACTAGAAGATGAATATAGGTAGAGATAGATTTGCACATACTTCATTTCACCAGCACATAATCAAAAAGAAACCAGCTCCCATTCACCTGCCACCTGTTAGTTTTCAGGCAATTCTATGAACTATGCTAGTCTGTGGTTCAAATCATAGATCTTTTACTATAATATATACTAACTTATAACTAGACAAGCAATTGGTGTATGTTTCACATTTGCCATGTTGCTTGTTGGTAAGACAGAGACAACACATGCGGATGTAAGGATGGTTAACTGGTATGATAATAAACAACTCATAGTACAAATACATAAGCACTACTTAGCAGCAAGGTATGCAAAATAAATACATTTAAACATCACTCTTCCTCATTCAATAGCAGACCAGATATCTCATCCCACTAATGATAAAAACCAGCAAGAGGTATCAAACCGTCTTGACAGAGGTGGCTAGCAATGTTTTGGTTCATCATGGCACCACCCAATCAACAATTACATATATAACCTTAATAGCCATAGCCTTAAGAAGACATAATACCCTCATGTGTTGTCTCCGTCTTACCAGAGCATAACATCAAATTTTACTTAGCAGATCACTCTTAGCTCTATTAGTTTAAAAATTAAAGTCAATTGACCCCTTGTTAAAATTAAAGGTAAGATTATTACGGAGGGCTTCTCATGGGCTTTATATTATATTTTAATTTTAAAGAGAGTTATGAGTATTTTAAAATTGTAAATTGTTGGTATAACTTAAATACAATCGTGTGGTAAGGCGGAGACAATATATGCGGGTAGAACGTCCTCTTAATACACATACATTGATGCATGGTACTAATGGTCAAATAGAAATGTGCTGTATACTATTAGATTTGGGTTTCCAGCAAGGGAGCAGGATAGCTTTTTTATAACCGGTGATTAGTTTAATAGTTTGTTTTGAAAATTATACTTACTACACTCTAGTGATTGATTACTATTTATTATATTCAATGTTTCTAGTCTTAAGTTCTCAAAATATTAAAATAATTTGGTGGTTCTTGCCGTGTATCATATTTATTTTATAGAAGCTTTAGTTTTCTTAGCTAGAATTTAGTTTTATAAATCACCCAAAATTATTAAATCATTAGTGACATTTTATTTATAAAAAATGCATTTTTTAATTTAAAGTAGCATTTTAATTAATTAATGGTGTAAGATTAAGTTTTAACTATCTATATAATATAATTCATAAATAATGTTAATGTTAAGGTGTATGACCGCAGTAGGTGAATGTTGACAGTCACCAGTGTATGTTCACATTTACCAAAAATCGAAATGAATGTTGACAAAATGGTCTTAACGCGTCCACACACCGGTTATTGTTGACATATCAGTGTTTGGTAAATGTTGACCATACTTGAAGCACAATGTATGTAAAAGGTATTTTTGTATTATTTTGTAGGATCGATAACATTTTCGATTAAATTTGACGTTATCACCCAGTCACAATATACATTCAAGATGTTTGGACGTTAGTAATGTTATCGCATGAGAAAATCCGATAATCAATAGTTTGCTAGATAATATAATATAAACCCTCGACGGTATCGTCACGTATTCTAAACCAAGCGCATTGTTAGAATGTGGGAATACTTTGTAACAGTAAATGTCATGACAGTTTACCGTGTTGTAATTAATAAAACTATGTATAAAAAATTACTATAAAAACTATATATTAAAAAATTAATTTGTTTAACTATATTTATTTATGAATTTGTTATCTATTTGATTATATATGAGGTCAGACATGTCAACATTCACTAAATAACTATTGCGCATGTCAACAAATACTGGCAAATGTCCGCATTGTGAGATATTTGAAATGATTGATAACATTCATCAAAATGATCAGTAAATGTCAACATTCACCAGCGACTGTCAAAGTGTCAACATTCTCTGCCATGCGGTCATACACCCTAACATTTACATTCCCTACCTATATAAAAGAAAACATGTCACAAAAAACACTTTATTACTCATCAGATAATGAGACTAACTTTAAAAATGAAAATATTTTGCCAATCCCTTGACAAATGTCTGAGGACGCCCTTGGTTCCCAGTCTCACTTCATATCATCATTAGTGATGAGTAATTTTTTAGGCTGCTAAAGACTGGTTATTCATGCGATAACAAAGGTTGGCCTACACTCCAGAACACTGAATTGGTGCATTATTGTTGGAAGTTATGAAAGGTAAAACTGTCACCAGTCACACCATCAGTTTCATCTACATTAGACATAGCCATTCAAAACTTTTGGAACATGAAGAAGTACTTGGTACCTACTCACATGACGAAAGAAGTTTGAATTTGTAAAGATCATTTTACAAAAACACATTAAATTGAGAAATTTGGTGTTATATGGTACATCTACCGTTAATCGAGCTACTGAGTAGCTGTGTTCTGCTGTGAACAACTCCTATCAAGTAGCTGTAAGAAGATTTAAAAAGATTGAACAAACTCTTAGTAGGTAACTAACCTTGTGGACAGTGCATAAGGACTTTTACGCGTTGAATATGAACATTCCAACCTCATAGAATTAGTACAACCGGGTGAGCAACAACCCCATATTTATCTGGCACATTATCATATATGCCGCTTGGCTTGTTCTTTTACTAAGTTAAGAGTTGTTTTTTATGGATTAAGTAAGATGGATGATAGCTACTTGCTTTATAATCGATTACACTGTGGTCATAAATTGCAAAAAAAAAACATTTTTGATGTCAACACGTTTCAGATTTCTACCTATTGTGATAACCACAAACACACGTCAAATGTTCCTGCAAATACAAGTTCACACAGAAGATTAGGAGTTTCAAGGTATAGTATGGAGAGACAATCCATTAAAACTTAGCTACAGACTTGCAACTGTGAGTTGTGACATATGGATTGAACACCTCACCATGCTTTACATATCTTAAAAAACAATTAGCATTGGATGGACTAGATACCTAGCTACCTGGAGGTCAAATGTGCAATCAAAAGGCCTTACAACATATACCCTCTGACCATCAAATTAAAACACACTGAATAACACATTTGCATTTAAGGCCAAAGCAATGAAAGTTATTTCTTGTCTTATAAAAAGGAAACTATTGTCTGAAATTGCCGTAATTAATGACATTCAGACTTCTCCTACATAGTGGTCGATAGACTGAACCACTCAACTGCTTCCAAAATACCCTTGATGACTAAGTTAAATCCAAGCTGACGAGACTCATCACAAAATCAATCAAGTTGCCTATTAATAAATAATTAATTTGTAATAATAAGATATTTAACTGTTTATAATGTATTTGTTGTTATTTAATTCATATCTCATATGTTACCACTTTATAAATTTTTGGTTTAACGTACACTTTGTAATCTTGTTGAAAACTGTCAATCCTCAATAAGTTGATGTTTGGGTAATTTTAATTTATAGTCTACTAAGAATAATATCATATTTATTTAATATCATTATTATTATTATTATCAGTAAGTATATTTTGTTCAAATGTTCAATAAATGTCTTGACTCATGAGTAACGAACATAAAATTATTATGTATTGTTGTTTACAAAAAAAACACTAGGGTATAGGCAAAATAAATAGTTAATTTCTTACTGTATTTCTTTTAATGATGCCATTTTGTTCATGTTGGCAGCATTCACAGCTAATACTCGATTGTCGTCTACCCATTCTTCCCATTTACTGTTCCAGCCTTTGTAATGAATAAAATATTGTGCTTTTCCATCATTTGCCTTCCTTCTCTTTAAACATTTTGCTTCATATAGCATTGGTCCATGATAACATAGTAAACTATCACCTATTGAAAAAAATAAATATTTGCTTATATGTAAAGACTGCTAATTTTTTACTCAAACTAATACAAAAAATTTTTAACTTTAAATAGTTTTGACTATAGGAATATATGTTATTTTATATCTAATTATTCTACTACTTTAGCATTTAACTTTTTAAACATTTAAAAATTAAAATATACATTAAATTATATATTATATTAACAAATAATTAAATAGGTATTGACGTTGTACCTACAGTTTATAGGGAGGCAGGTGCATAATGTATAATACAATTTTTAACAAATTATAATTTATGGCTCATAACAATATATTAGTAAATTTATGTTTAAATTGACTTCTTCCAAATCAGTAAATAATCCTAGTATATAAAAATAAAAAAATTGGCCACTATGCCTTGTGTTTTCAACTGTCTTATTACAATGGCACACTATTATAATACATGCAAGGATACATATTACTTCATACCTCACGACACAACATACAAAATTATGACTACTAAAAAAATGTCACAATATATATAGCTGGATAGATATGTGTGTGTCTGGATAATAATAATATGTAATAAATAGTAACTATAATATGCAATTTTAATAGCTGTAACTTTAGGCATTCGTGTAGCAAGTGATCTACTGCAGTAGATTGATCTGCTAATTTAGGACGAGTGATCTGCGTAAAAAACTAAAAAAAAAATTTTTTATTGTATAAAAACACATAATATTTTTTATTACGACTACCTACGTCATAATATTATCATACAAATATTCTTCAAATATAAAAAAAGAATTTGCCAAATATAATACAAATTTCAATTACAGTAAACATTTTTAGTATCATTTAAAAATTTTAAAAAAGTATCTTGAACATTAACTGATCTCCACCATGCTTCAATCAGATGACAATGCAATAGTTCTTTTGTACCTAGTTCATTGCATTTCACAAAACTACCGTAAACAGACATACATATGTGTTAGATACAACAAACTACGAAGACCCAATTATGATTTTTCTTGACAATTTTACATTTATAAAAATAAAAGTAAAACATAATATGCCCAATATGCTAAAAATTGCATTTCTTAAAATATGACGAAATATTATGCAAAAATATACAAATTCAAACTTAGTATTTAATTTCACTATTTCATAAAACAAATTTATATCTCTCCTAGAATAATATAATATAATAATAGGTAATAATAATTGTCGATCACTAACTACACCTAGTATAATACAATAGATCACCTGATATACCCAAAACGAGGTAGTAGATAACATGCTACACGAATGCCTAACTATATATCATATTTAAGTGTTTTTCCATGACGCTGAAAAAATTGAGGTTTTAAAATTAAATTATCAATATACGACTGGAATTTACTTATGGAATAACACATGTGAACAATGTTAAATGGTGTAAATGATTGTTTAAAAATAAATTATAAAATTATAACTTTTAATTGTTTAAAATACCCCACAACACGCTACTTTAGGGCAGTGTACCTTTTTGATATCAAGGAACACCAAACAAATATATTGTTTTTATACAGAACCCCTATGAAAATGGTCTTTAAAAAAGTATAAATGACAGATGATGTAGATAGTGCTTTTGCGGAACCCCTAAGTTAACACAGGTTAAAAAACACTGCTTTAGGGTGTCATAAAACAGTGGCCAAACGGACTAAGGTGTAGGTTTGAATTCCGGCCAAGGCCGGCATCGCTCTCTGGGTAGGTAACTGTTAAGGCGGCAAGACCTCCATCCCCCCAACGGGACATGGCAGAAACCTACGGGTGAGCAATTCAAAATTCTGCCAAATAGGCGTTCGAATCGTCTACTCCTGGCAAAGCACCATTCAAAAAAAAAAAATAGTGCTAGGAAAAACTAGCCTATATAGGGTAGTAGCAAAAATCAATTCATCTATCAATGATATTATAATACGTGGCCATTACACTTTAAAATTTTAATAATTAATATTTACATACATCCAAACAGTTATAAATAATGTAACCACCTAAAGTGCAATAAAAGGTACATAGTTAAAAAAACTATTGTAATCATCTCTTTTAGTATGAGAATAAATCATATTTACTAGTTACATCAATTTATATTTTCATCAACTTACCTTCTGCAAATCGATAGTTATCTGGTGCCATTATTTGCTAAACTAACAGGTAGCAAATAAATATAACTGTATAAGGTTATAACTTGTAAATAATTACAAAATATAAATATGTAAGACAATACAGAAGAAGCAGGTGCAGAAATCACATACTTAAAATTCTCAACTCTCAAGACTAATTAAGCCATTGAAAATCGGATAGTTGTAATCCGAAATCCATCAATTCCGCATTTAAACGCTCAGAGTAATAGACTTTCTCCCTTCAGTCAGTTCGGCGTTATAACAAAACATCACTGAACGACTGAACCCTCTAGGCTCTACGGTATACATGGAAGGCGCATGGCATAGGATTTATTTACAAAAAAAAAGCGTCCCCATATCGAAGACCGCCATTTTGATTCCGTTGGTGTTTTACTCCATGAAAATCATGGAGAACAAATCAAATTATTTATGATAATAATAATAATATTGACATGATAAAACCACGAGAAAGATAATAGTTAAAATATTGAATCATACTAATAATACGATAGGTAATATACGATTGTGAATTTGAATAATTTATTTTATATAGTAATATTAATTTTATATTGTGCATAAGCACGTTAGATTATATAAGTACTTGTGTATTATTATTGAGTTTTCTTTGTATTTCGTTTTTTTCTCAGGTTTATGAATTGTTTACGGAAACGAACTATTTTTTAATATATTTTTTATCAGAAATCAGAAGAGATATGCACCTGACCTGTAGAACAATTAATCGTAATATATGAATTTAGAACGTTTATAAAGTTAGGTTAAAACTTAAAAGATTTTTCTGCGAAATTAAATTAATGCGGTTGCCTTGTAAGTTACCTCTACCTATATAGTGCTGCCGCTTGCCATGCATTCATGGCACTTAATTTGTTTCCTCACCTGAAATATTATAATTTCAATTGTCTTAGTAATTTTGAAAATGTTGAAAAATAAATAATTACCATTCGAACAACATATCCTGCAGTTAAAGCAATCGCATTTTCGGAAAATTCTGAAAGAACATGAAAATGATGGCATTTCCAACCCAATGTTTAACAAATCTTTTTGCAGTTCTTTTCTTCAATATCAAAATTAGGTAATAAACTCAAAATATCATCTAAATCTTCATTGTCGCTCTCCATTTTCCTCAAATCTTGAGATTGACAGTGTATTAATGTTTGGTGTTGTATCATGATATTTAATTTCAGGTGCTTGTGTTACATTTAGAATTGAAGTTTGGTCCAATACTTCTACATTCCCACCAGATGATTTTATACTGTGACGCATAACTAATATTTTGTAAGCATCAATAAAATGTTTTGCTGTTGGATTGACACCAACCTCCACGAGCCCTTACTACATTGAAAAACAATTCCAAGTTATCCTGCGACAATTTATATGTTAGCAAATATTTAAACTACCCAGGATTTTGAACAATAACATCTTCAAATGTTTGTTTATACTCATGGATGATATAATAATGCCAAAGTATCCAGTTTTTTGAGGATGTTCAATCATCAGTCCCTGTCCCTCTCCCCGTGTAAGTGTACATCTACATGTTATTATATCATCTAAAAATATTTCTGTCTTGAAAATTTAATAATTTCATAGGGCTTTTGGATCCATATTATTTAATACAATAAAAATTATGGTAAGAGATGTTATACATTAATTTATTTCTCTAATGTGGCCCTACTGATTTGAGGTAGGTTCCTGTTATCAGTGAATCGAAGAAGTGCACCATCTATTTTGGTTTAATATAATCCACACGAATGGATCATAGCGGGAAAAAATCCTCACTGTCAAAGATCTATAGATAATAAAGAGATGGATAGGCTCTTAGTGTATATGACACTGGATAGAGCTATGGTTTAAAATCTTGAAACATAGCTGTTCGTGCCCAAAGTCATCACTGCGCATGAGCAAAGTATATGATCTAAGCATCCAGTACCTTATCGTCCTTATCACTATAACACATTATTGACGAGCGGATCACCGCAGCTAGTTCCAAGGTAAATATGCGCATGCGTGCACCTTATCACAATGTTATCACAGAATACAGATATTATCAATTTATCACATATTAAATAGTTATCACTTAGAAGTTAGAATAAAAATATTAAAATTGTATAAAAAAGTATAAAATATTAATAAATTATGTATAGTAAATAATAAATTAAAGATGTTTAATACATCTATGTCTTATAATATGTATGTAGTATATAAGTATATGTAGTACAAGTTATTGTGGTTTTGAAGAGGCATCATAATAAACATGATCAAAGTCAGTATGTATTGTTTGGCTCGATCGCTCTTCACTATTAATCGTTTCCAGAATAGAGGATTTTTGTACCTCTGTTGGTTTTGTCAATTTGTTAGTTGATGCTTTATGTTTTTTTTTCGTAGAATGAAAACGTTGTGTCGCAATATTTTTGTGGCTTGGCAAGTTAGATACTTTTGGGAAAAATGAACCGGAATTGATTGGATTTGTTTGACTCTGTTGTAAAATTTGCACAAGGTCTTCAAGTTTTTTAATGCCTTTTAGTTTGGCTTCATCTGTTGCAGTATTCGCCACTCCTACTGCTGCATTAAGTAGAGCTGTAAAGCGAGTTGATATTGAAACAGATTCATTTGGATGTACCGAATTTATTTGAACTCCTTCAACAACATTACGATTATGCTCATCAAAGGCTGATGTTTCTCGGTCTTCGTCAATAGAAATTTCAAATTTTTTATTGGACACTCGAATGCATGCATGTACATGTTTACAAAAGTTTCCTTTGATTTTGTAATCAATACATGTGCATGTAAATTGATGGACACACACATGACAATTAGGACATGCCAAAGGACATCCTATACAATTTTCTGTGTTATTAATTGTAACAGAGTATGGACTTTTATCTGATGTCGTCGATTGTACGAGCTACGTGTGTGTGTTAATATTTGTTATTTTGCTGTCTTCAATATGTACGCTTTGGTGATGACTGTGTGCAATTTGTTCCATCCGATATGTAGGTTTATTTTTCATCATTCGTATTGTCCTTTCAAACATCATATCCCTAGCGAAGCACTAACCTAACACACACACGTGGCTCGTACAATCGGCGACATCAGATAAAAGTCCATACTCTGTTACAATTAATAACACAGTAAATTGTATAGGATGTCCTTTGGCATGTCCTAATTGTCATGTGTGTGTCCATCAATTTACATGCACATGTATTGATTACAAAATCAAAGGAAACTTTTGTAAACATGTACATGCATGCATTCGAGTGTCCAATAAAAAATTTGAAATTTCTATTGACGAAGACCGAGAAACATCAGCCTTTGATGAGCATAATCGTAATGTTGTTGAAGGAGTTCAATTTCTTTTTGGGCCTATGTTTCTTCTATCCATCTATATTTTTTTAAACTATATTACAGATAATCTTGTTAAGTATACAAATACTTGCATTCAAATACTTTTAAATATTTAATAAATATTTTTTTTCTGTATATTATTCCAGAATACTAAATACTTTTTTTTTCTATTTCTATATTATTAACACGTCAATAAGACAGTAGTGACTCTTAGTAGACTCTTATATTTTCCTGTGTTATATCACAAAGACAAGGAGGAAATACATTATTTTAAAAATAAAAACAAATTTTGGTTCATTGCAGGGGTGTTAGCTCGTTATTGTTCCTTTCCCGTCCCACTCGATCTATTCATTTCTCACGCATGCGCAATAAGTACTTCGGGCATGAACACTGAACAGGTCTGCTTCAAACATGGACTACGCGTGATATACGCTATAGCTCTATCCAGTGTACATGATCTAAGGATAGGCTATTGGAGTTTATCATGTATTCCTGTAGTACTATCAATTTGAGGTTACATGGGGTAAATAATAATCGCGCGCAAACCTATAGTATTTTAATTAACTTAAAAACTCTTAGGTAATTAAAAATTATATTATATTAGGTTTGATTATTATAATTCTAGTTTATTTTAAAATATTTATTTACATCGACGATTTTATTTGAAGTTTGAACATAATCTTAAATAGTACCCCCATGCTGAAAAGACATATTATATACACATCTTATATTATCTATGAGAAAAGAGAACATTCTTAAATATGTTTTCTCTCTCCCACAAAAAAGAACGCGACCCCATACCATAGAGTAATACTATGCAGGCGCGGATCCAAGGGGGGGGCTAAGGGGCTTTAGCCCACCCCTTTGGACGTGTATATACTTATATATTACATATTATAATAATACCTATAGACATAGTACTTTTCGAGCACCAACGAGTAACGACTGTTCGATGTCGGGAGTCAACGAATATCATAGATACTGACATGATTACATGAAATTATGAAAATATGATATCAGATATATCATTATTATCATAATATATGAAATGTCAACAAAGGCATGTTTTAGCGCTTAACCAAATGTAACCTGGTGGCTGGTTGCTACTTGGTATATTTTGGTTTTAGGTAACTGATAATTTGTAACCATCAAAATGAAATAGTTGTAAGCAAACCGATCAGCTGTTTCAACGTCGTATACTGTTATCACTTATCACCCGGTATTTTTGTTGTTGTTTGGCAGGCGCGATACAAATATAAGCAATATAAAACAATATTTTGTATTAAAGTAGTAAAGTACGCATAATTTTATATAATTATAATTATCCGATATCCAAATTAAGATTAAAATGGAAGAAAAGAAGAAAAGGACAACTAAACCTATATTTTCATTTTTTCGAAAACTATCAAAAGAAAATGAGGACGAATCTATAGGAAAAAAAGTATGTATTTATTAGTATATTAATATTATATTATTAATTTTTTGATTTTGGCTCATTTATTTTTTTAGCTCAATGAAGGTGAAGAAAATGAGAAGTCGGCATCAACTGAAGTTTTAAAAGATATAGCATTAGTTCAAAATGAAACGAGTTATTAAATTTTTATTAGTTTACTAACTAAAGATTTAAGTATTAAACTACAAAGTCCTCAACAAGATTTATCAAGTGCATTCTCACATGTTAAAGAAGTAATTCAAATATTTGAAGCGAAGAGAAATAATTGTGATGAAGAATTTTCCATCTGTTTTAAAAATGCATCTGAAGTAGCATCGAAAATTGGAGAAGAAATAAAAATTCCTAGGTTGTGTGGTCGGCAAACAAATAGAAATAATATTAAGACGTCAAATCCTGAAGATTGGTTCAGAATTACTATTTATATTCCTTTTATTGACCATTTTATAACAGAATTAAATTCAAGATTTAATGATAGGTTCAAAGATATTATTCCATTAGAAGGATTGATCCCTGCTAACAATCATAAGTATAAAACAGAAGAGATATTAAAAGCAGCATTAATATATGATGATGATATACCAGCTAATTCTCACTTGGAAATACAAGCTGAATTAGAACTCTGGAAGACGAAATGGACCAACATAGAAAATCCAAAGCCCCAAACTGCTGTTGAAACATTGGTACATTGTAAGGTATTTTACCCAAACATTAAAATATTACTACAAATTTTTGCAACAATAACAATAACATCAGCAACAGCTGAAAGGTCATTTTCTTCCCTAAGACGACTGAAAAATTACATGAGATCTTCTATGACAGAAGATAGGCTAAATGGGTTAGCAGTACTGCACATACATAAAGAAATACCCATCGATATCGACGATGTCATTAATAGATTTTCTCGGCAGAAGCAAAGGAGAATGAAAACTGAAGATTGGTCAAAAGACTAATGAACTTATAAACTTATTTATCTTAATATCTAACTCAATATTGTCTTTTTATTATTTTAAAATATATGATAATTAATATATATACGTACTAAAATTATATATTTTGTCTTTGTGTGATATAATTTATAGCCCCCCCCTTTTCATATTTCTAGATCCGCCCCTGATACTATGCTAATACTACGCCCCATACCGTGTTAATATAGCCATGGCCTATCCTTATATCTATTATCTATAACCACATCCCTCCACCGGCCCATTGACAATGCTCCGCTTTTTTCTTGGAAAACGTTTAAAAATTTAACCACATTTTGAAATAGCGCTACTAGTTAGACGTTTTTGTGGTTTGGAATCGTAGTAATTTCTTATCAAATAATTACCGAACAATTTTATGGGGATTTGAACTTTAATTGATATTAAGCATTTTATTTTTATATTTATTTTGTTTTAAATTAACAGTGGCGCCGATCACGCAATGGATCTGACATATTATGTCATATTGTCATAGTAGATATTTCAGATGGGAGGCTCCCGCCGTACCAGTACTGCATCCAAAATTTACTTTTAAATATTAAAATATCTGGGGCTAAGCCAAACCATCCAATATAAGACCCTTACAAACGTTTCAATCCATATGTCTTAGACAAATAACTGGAGCCCCCAGGTATATAACTAACAACGCACTACATAAGGATCTACAAATCTCAACTGTCAAGTGTCAATGAATTAGCAACTCGTCACTACAAAAAATTTCACTCCAAACTACACCTAAACCAAAACCCTCTTATTTCTCGCATGTCCTCTTTAACCATCCCCAGCAACCCTCTTAGAAGGTTAAAAAGAAAATGATCAAGAGACGCCCTTGCCTAACACAAAAAAAAAAACGGTCTCTATTGAGGACCCATCATTATTAGGAGGTACTGTTGATGGATGGTTTTCCCTCCTCAAGTCATTCAAGTCATGTATTATACTACCTTATTATCATATTTAACGTATTGTACTACTTTTTGTATAGATTGTAAATATTGCATTAAAAAAAAAAAAATTAAAATTAATGATTAAAAATTGTAATACTTATTTAAAGATGCTTTGATTTGCATCTGATACTTGAATTATAAAAATGGGGGGGGGACAATGTACGATGCCATACTATATTTTGAACACTTCGGAGCCACTGTTTATTAATACAAAATGTATTACTATATTATTATACACAATCATGTGTTTTTAAAATAAATGACATTTGTATGATATAACCTGCATTTTTTAAAAATCCTTAATCCTTTGTTTAATTTTACTACTTATTAGTTATTATATAATACAAATTGAATTCATAATGCCTAATAAAACTTGTTGGTTTAACTGTAATAAGACTAAAATGTTGTCTGTATTTGTAACGCCAAAAGATCAGAGTTTAAATGAAGAACGGTTGAATGCTTTAAACATTGATCACTTGGACATAAATGATATTATTTGTGAACAACATTTTCCAGTTGATATCATTAAAAAACAAAATGATATAGTGGTTAAAGTAGGAAATATTGTATACTCGGTAAGTAAAATAACAATTTGTTTACATCTGCCTAAGGATCTTTATCTCCGTGTCTCTCAACTTAGGGCCTCCTTTACAATCATAGATTAGACCTAGGACGTGACCTAGCCAGCTTAAATCTTTTGACTATAATTACCCCAATTATATTAGGTTCTCTAAAGGCATTGCACACATCTTCATTTGATCTTATTTCATACTTTTGGGTTACATTATTTATTTTGGGTAAAATGTTAGGTAATTTCAAGCTTACCAGCAATAACGGTTCGAAAAAAAACATGAAAATGGAATAACTTCTGACTCAATAACTTCATAGTTCATATACTAGCATATTGTAAAAAGTAAATACTATATGTATATAGTTCTGTAATCTGTATTTTGTGAAGTTTTAACCTAACCTAAAAAACGTTTAACTGACAGCGCTCAATTTTACAGTGGCAACATTTTAAACGTATTTGCACAATTAAGCGGAACACTGATAAGGTAGGGTTGTCGGACCTTATCAGCTTCTAAGACCGTGATATAATCTGAGCTTATACTTTATTCATAGACCTTATACAATAATCATAAACAAACATCTTAGATCATATACACTGGATAGAGCTATGGTTTAAAATCTTGTAGCATAGCTGTTCGTGCCCGAAGTCATCACTGCGCATGAGCAAAGTATATGATCTAAGCATTCAGTACCTAATCGTCCTTATCACTATAACACATTATTGACGAATGGATCTTCGCAGGAAAAAATTTTTTGTGTCCGTATATAATATTGCCTACATTTAGCCCCTTTTTTGCAGTTATCAAAATGGGATAACATTGATAAGCCGATAACATAATTTTCATTATAAATTATAATATTATATTTTATTATATTAATTATAATTAAAATAGTTAAATGTAGTTAATAAGTTATTGTAAAACACAATATCGTAATTTAAAATTTAAAAATACACAATTCATTGAGAATACAGTATAAATGTACAACCTATTTACGTAGAACATTATTTTAAATTTTCAATCTTTAGCTATAAAAGTTAAATTAAATAATATAATTTTAAATTTGATAAATATTTTCAAAATTCGTATTATACCCAGATAGCAATTGTGTAATGATATTATTATTACAGTACATAAATATTGTTATAAAAATAATGTTATTAAAATAACATAACTATTCAACTAACATAATATTATTTTATAGATACTATAATAAAATTATTTTTTATGTATGGTAATAATAATATTATTTAACAAATATAATAATCAAGCTATTATAATAAAGAAAGTATATTATTATAATTATTATGAATCTTGAACATAATTTAATACCCTTTGAATAGAAATCAGTATAGATGGTGGTATAGTATCTATACTTACAAACGAATCAAAACCTATGCAAACTAAAGATATAAACACAATTAACATAAAAAAAAATATTGAAAAACAACCTCGTTTCTTTACTAAAAATAAAAAAAAATAAACTTGAATTTCATCAATTGTCGTCGAGTGAAGGTAATATAATAAGAAAATCCTTACTAAATAATACAAGTGTTTTAAATGTTCATTCATTTGACGATCATTCTTATAGCGCTAAAAGAAAATGAATTCATTAATATATTGTTGAATCGTATCTTTTAAATGACGATCGTAAGTGAATAAAGAATATTGTGTTTTTTTTTTATTTGTGTTTTATGAAATTTATTAACTATTAATGTATTTAACTATTTTAATTATAATTTATAATGTACAAATATTATGTTAGTTGGATAGTTACGTTATTATAATAACATTATTTGTATAACAATATTTGTGTACTGTAATAATAATAATATCGTATTAAGAAATTAATTTTCTTCTAAAATCAATGGTAATACCAATATGTTGACCATTATATTGACGTATTCATGAATGTATGTTTTTTTGACTTACCTAATTAATATTTTTGACGTATTCATGGATGTATATTTTTTTATCATAATTATTATTATTAGTAGTAGTATTATTAATGTTTAGTTGTGCGTAATAGTGATAGTAAAAAAACGGCTACATATGAATTGCGTCCCCGATATAAAAATTGCGATTCGTAACATACTAATTGCGTCCCGGGTTTTCGATACGACTATACTAATTGCGTCCCGATTATGTGATATCAGAATATGGTAACCTTTGATAATCTCAAACAATAATCGATATGACTATATTATATGAATATTTCTGAAATCGGTTAGTACGTCTTTCGATTCCGTTTCGTTGGCAATTGTGCGCTGTTCTATTTCTATTTAAAAATATGAGATTAATTGTGAGTGACGTTATGATTAGTGAAAAAAATAAAACATTGATTTTTATAAGCGATTTTGAATTTGGTTTTCAGAAACTATTGAAAAATGATATACAACGTTGGAAGTATTTCAAAAAAACATGAAAGTCATGTGCTAAATTAAACGATAAAAATGAAATTTTGGAACGTCCTACTGAATATAACCATGAAAACGATTCTGTAGAAATATTAAACAGACAAAAATTAAGCAATACCTAGTTCAAAATGAAAGGCAATAGACGATCTCTATGATAAGCCCTCAAAACTCATTCATAGGGAATTGTCAAATGACTTATCGACATTGACCACGACAAGTTCTTAGGTCAAGTTAACACAATATTTATTGATGGAACTTTAAAAAGTTGTCCTAAGTTATTTACACAATTATTCACAATTCGCGGTTTATCAAATGGAAATTACATACCATTATTACCATTAATTTTTTTTTTTTATTAATTGACAAAAATGTAGAAACTTACAAGAAAGCATTTCTTCGTCCAAATTCAGAATGTATAAAAAATAATATTAATTTTTTACCGAGAATGTTATTTGCTGATTTCGAAAAGGCAATTCACTCGGCGGTATTATTTGTTTGGGCGTCTATCAAATTAAAAGGATGTCGATTTAATTTAGGCTAGAGTTGGTGGAGAAAAATTCAAGCTCTAGGTTTGAGTAATGAATATAATCTAAATTCAGAAATAAGCAATTTCCAAAAAATATTTTTTGGTCTCCCTTTTTTGAAACCTGAAGATGTAGAAAACTGTTTTATCGATGATATAGTATCAATTTTACCACAAAATAAAAAAGTAGAAACATTTACAGATTATATTTTGAACACTTATAAAACCCCCGATTGTGACTTTCCTCCTTCTTTATGGGCAATGTATTCAGGATCAATTACACGGACTACAAATAGCTGTGAAGCTTTCCATTCAAAATGTAACGGTATGTCTTATTCTGCTCGTCCAAATATCTACAAATTTATTGATGTAACATACAAAAAGATACCTACATAAAAATTCAAAGCAATAGTCAAAAAAAGAAAATAAGACGTGAAATATGTGAAAAACAAGAATTTTTAAGAAAACAAATGATTAAATACGACGTAAACGAAATTACACTTTTTGATTATGTTAAAACTGTATCGAATTTTTACCAAGCCATATATAATATTATAATAACATGTAACTTACATAGGTACCTACATATCACTAGTATTTTTTGAATGTTTTTACTTATTCTTTTATTTTTATATTTAACGACAAAAACAATATTTTTGATGTACCTACATATATGTAGGTTAGGTTAGGCCAGGAAAATTGGAAATCAACTGTTAATTACCGTTTAAATGATATAAAAAAATCAAAACCAACAGAAGAGATTTTCAAAAATTGGAAACAATATTTAATTCCATATGGACACAAATTAGTAAGTATATTAGAAATTATAATTATGAATATTGATAGATGAATAATAAAAATATAAATATACATTATAATATACATTATATGCACTTAAACATTTAGAATTGCTATAATTTAATTTCAACAGAGCACTGAATAAAACATTTATATTTTATACTAAATTTTCATAATCTTTTAACAATGCTGTCAGAATTATAATGTAGACTTAAAATATTTTGCATTTACATTATTTTATAGTATTAGTAGTAAATAACCATATCTACTGAATTGAGTATGGACTACAATCTATAAATAAAACTTTTTATTCAAATCCTGTTTCAGATCGACATAGACTATAGTGCCATATTCCCCCATCAAAATATTTACTTCGAATTTGAAAAAAAATGTGATATAATTTATGACATTCTACCTGAAAAGGTGAAGGATTCAAGCTGTCTAAAAATATTATACCAAATAAAAAATGGCAACAATTTAAATGAGAGTAAGTACCTGTAAAAAGTTAATTTTACTTTTATTATTGTAAAAAGTGGGTGTGTGTGTGAGAGAGAGAGAAGGATCAAACGTAAATTTTGAGTTGGTAAATGATACTAAGGAATTTCATTAACCAATAATCAACATTTAATACTCAACTACTATTAACAACAAATGATTTTATTTTATAGATGTAAAGAATGCTGCTTTGATGTGTTTGTTACATGGGATTTTTGCACCAACATCTAAAAAAGTAACAAAAGATGATAATGGTAAAAAAAACCTCATTAAGTTCTCTATAAAAGATTCCCAAGAAAGTTTTATGATGTTTGGAGAATCTGTAGAAATGATGGAATCTCACCTTGAAAATCTTAAGAAACACAGTGTTGGGTAAGTTACTTTTAAAAAGTAATTACGTTACGTTACTCGTTACTTAGAGATAAATGTAATAAAGTTACTTTACTCGTTACTCAAATAAAATTGTAATAAAATTACATTACTTTCTCGTTACAAAATTTTTTTTTTAAATTTCTTAGCAATTATAATTTTACCAAACAATAACATAACTAAGTACATTACCTTTAGAAAAAAAGATATGGCTTAAACATGTACAGTTAATGCATAAGTACATAACAAAATTAATTACTTATAACTATTAAAAAATTGTAATAATTAATTGTACTTATATAAGTAAGTATAATGACATAATGTATAATATGTCATAGACTCACCATATAAACCTACCTATTAAATAAATAAAAAAATATATAACTTCATCAAAACCTTTATTTTACAATAACTTATTTGTTTTTTAAATTAACTTTACACAATAGAGTATCTTCGAAGTTCTTATCGCTCATACGCGATCTTTTATGATAAATAGCACCACGTATTAATAGAACTAAATTAAATTATATCTTTTAAATTATAAAAATAAACCAGTCCAATAATAGTGTTTGGGTATATACGTATTACGTAAGTCGAATATCCCATGCTATAGATATTCATGGAAACGTGTATATGTACATATTATTTAGAGGAATCAAATTAAATAATAAATTTAATCTATTCTCGTGATTTACGGTACATAAGACCTGTCAAAACTATGGTGGCGATAGTTCAAATAAAAAATATATATATATATAATATTAGATTGGTATTCTTAACCCTCACATTATAGACATATTTTTAAAAGATTTTTTTTTCAATTTCCAATAGCTACTAAATAATTCAAAACTGTAATGCGTTATACTATAAAAATTACTTATCAAAAGTAATTTCTATTACATTTCCGTTACTTGAAAATCATAGTAATGAAATTACGTAACGCATTACAAACAAAGTAACGTCGTTACAGTAACGCGTTACTCTCGTTACGTTACTACCCAACACTGAGAAACAGTGTAAACCTATACAACCCTTCATACTTGTTGTTGGAACCATTTTTAATATTAAAGAAATATTAGTTTATTTTGATTCTGTTAGGTATAAGGTACATTCAATTATAAGAGCAATTGAAGTTTGTTACAAAATATTTCAACTATTCAATCTACAATATCCACCAGAATCATTAGTAGTATGGTTGTTTATTCAAAAATATTTTTTTAATTACTCTTCAACATAATATGATATACCTCATCCTAAACTATCACAAATATTGACTGAATTAAACTAATATATTTTATTGAATAGTCTCTTAATAGTCTGCAATAACCAATACTGCCAATGATTTTCTTATTTTTTCATAATTTTTTATTTAAAATTTATTATTACAAAAAAAATTAATATTCTCTAAAATGTTAAATAATAGTTATCATTATTATTTTTTTTGTTTTTAAATATTTGTAATAATTAATTATTTTATTATCTTGGTTAGCAGTGCTCATTTGTCATTTAACTAAAGAAAAAACATAAGTACCTACATTTATAAAATTGTTTTTTTTTTTTTTT